>NW_026900712.1:0-20392 GCF_033783945.1 Neopsephotus bourkii
CCCCTTGTCAGTGATTGAATGAAATGAAATTTGAGCTTAGGACATCCGTTTTATGGATGTTTTCAGTCCTTCTTAAAGTGAAGGGAGCAACCTTTTTTACGTTAAATTAAAAAAAAAAACAAAAACCCAACACCAAAATCACCACCACCCTCCCACCCCCCTCCGAACCTTCGCCGGTTGCCACTGCGGCTGCGAAGACTGAGGACAGAGATGAAGATGATCCTTTTGACTCAGGCCCTATTGACCCCGAGAAGGAGCCTGTGCACTGCTCCTAAGGTTCTGATGCCTGATAATTCTGATGCTGACCTGGATGGTCCTTTTGACCTGGAGCCTATTCATCTGGAAAAGGAGCCTGATTTATATCCCCCAGATCCTCATGTTAAATGCACAGCTGTAAAGGGAGAAGTGAGACCAGTGGGGGATGCAGATGTATTGTGTGCTTTCCTGGTGGTGTATGTTCTGCATCAAGACCCGCAGTGGGAAGGTCTCTCGTATGCTCTTATCAGGAGTATCGGGCAGACTGTGATGGACTGTGGACTTATGACCCCATATACAACTCATTTAATACATTCTCTCTGTGATACTCATGTACTAGAAGCTGGTAAAAATAAGTATGTCCAGGTTTCTATCGACCTTTGGAGACCTTTATAAATACTGCTGGCTACTTCTTCCAACATAGGCTGGCCACCTGTGTCAGAATGAGTGTGCATTTTGGTCAGCATAAAAGCCCAAGCCTCATGCGATGTGGGGGAGGCAGAGCCTTTGCGGAGACGCCTGCTAAGGTTGAGCCTGCCACCTCGCACTGCGATAATGCTTCTCGTAGCTGGTTTCTTGTTAGTCTCCACAGGGTCCTTGTGCCACGTTCTGTACATGGGATTGTGTAGTGGAAGTAATGATTGTTGGGATTTTGTGCTTCAAATATTGTAGTTGTGTGGAGTGTGCTTGTGGGATCCCATATGTGTGTGTGTGTGTGTGTTGAGGGAAGACAGTGTTCTGTGTATTATTTGTTGTTGGGTTCATGAAAAGTTTTTAACGGGTAGCAGTTTAAGATTTCAGGCAAGAAAGGGTTAATGCAAAAGTGTGGTTGCCATCAGGTATTTATGGTTGCTGCTGAAGCAGGCAGGCAGCTGTAGCTGCTGCTGAGCAGGCAGGCATTTGTAGCCATGCGAAGCAGGGTGAGCGACTTTGGCAAAAAAAAAAAAAAAAAAAAAAGGGTCAGTGATGCGGCAAACTCCTCGTTTAACCTGTCTACTTCTCAAGAACTGATAACCTGGAGGAGGAGGTGTATTTCTGTCCTCCTGCCTGCAGGTCCATGGCAACTGCCTGCAAAGTTTGTCAAGCCTTGCCATGAGCTGGACAGACGAATGGAGGAACCTGATGCCTCAGCTACAGGAGCTGACCGCGAATACCCCAAGCAGAATGAGATAGAGGAAGAGAAAAACCAATGATTGCTAAACATCATTTGGGGGCAACTGAAAAGTAACAGCTTGAATATGTGTGCTTGTAAAGTAGCTATTCTTAGAGGCTTTGATTTTGTGTATAAAACCACCTGTATTTACTAGCCAGTTGCTGATAAGAAACTACACCTTGTATTATATGGATTTGTCACTTGTAAAAGAGATGTTAGAGTATGCAAATTTGTAGTAGCTGCTAGAAAATGCTAAAGCAAAAGGTAGAAATACAATGGTAGTGTTATAAAGCAGGTAATGGAGCAAATTAAGAGAGTGGGAGAATTCCACTGGTAAGAAATTTCTTTGGCTAGTCCCTTGCTGGCATCAGCATCTTTAACATGCTGCTGCACCCTGTAATAGTTACTCTGCTAATGTAAATCTGTGTGTGTGCCTTGCCATAATAGCAACTTGTTATTGGATGAAGCAGGTGAAACTCTGCATTGACAACAGAGTGTAAGGACTGAGGCTGACCAAATGCCTGCTACCACAATCAAGGGCAAGACTGGGTTGGCCTCTGTGTTTGCCACCAAGAAGAACCTTTAGCTCCGCTGCTGGCTGCAACCGAGCAGGCGTGGAGCGGTGGGGACACATACCATGCCAGACCTTGATGTGAAGGATGGCCTCCCCTGTTACCAGAGAGCCATACAGCAGAAAAAAGGGGCAGGCCCAGCAGCCTGTAGTTGGCGTATGTTGAAAATATGATGTAGCCCAAATCCCCTGCTGATGGAGGGTCATCCAAAACATATATAAAACAAAAAGGGGGAGATGTGGAGACAGTGTTCTCATGGAGAACGCATAACTGGTACATAAACTGAATAATCCTAAAGATACAGCAAGGCCGTGAGAGGCCCAAGGAAGCTTAAGCAAGCAAGATAAGAAGCTGTAATTCACTGAGTTAATGAGAACTGTGGACTGTTGGCAAGCTTTCGAGGTCAAGTTCTCATACCTGTGCTTAACCAATTATGTGTTAGTCACTAAGGGTCTTCAAGACATGCATCCAATCATAATATGCCAAATCACTGTAAGTGCCTGTAAGAAATGGTATATAAGGAGTTAAAACTTTGTAATAAATTGGCATTCCCTGATCACATTGATCGTTCCTGCGTTGTCCGTGACTCCCGCGTCGACATCATTCCTCACTACAGCTTTTGATCGTTTTGTGACCATGATCCATCTGGTCGATAGGTCCATCTGCGTCCCTCCGCTGTAAATAAGTAACCTCAAGAACATTAGGCTTTGTTAGCAACTATAGAGAAAAGGAAATTACTAAGATAAGCTTTGCCAGAACCTCCTGGTAGTTACTGATATGACTGATATGACAATGATCCTAAACCAAAGTGATGAAGTATTAACCACCAGGGGTCTGAAAGCCCTCTACCACATTTTTGTATGCATACAGGAGGCATTCTCTAAAAAGTATGATGTAATGTATGTAATCTAATGAACATGTATGCTTAAGGACAATATAATCACAGCCTGGTTGATGCTATGGAGAGACACGCTTGGAGGAGTGATTCCCCCTGTGTCTCCTGGTGCCGCAATAAAGAATACCTGTATGTCAACTTAAAAGTTTGTTGGTGAGTTCCTGGAGTTTTCTCCGAATCACTGCTCATTTCAGTCATTCCTCATTAGGTACTAAATGCTTGCTCTCCTCCTCTGTCAGTTGAACTAGTTGTAGTGGGGAGGGTAGGACCGGTACCTGCTTTTAGCTGTCTCAGTAGATGAGCATTCAATTGGATCCTGGAAAGAGTAACAGAACTGATCTCTGCTGAAGGTCTTGCTCTCAGGGAATGGGCTATGCTGCTCTTGTAACGGTGCTTGGTTGTAGGGCTAAAGTTTGTAGTAGGCTCGAGGTTTTGGATATGCCTAAATGCTGGGATAAAGTTCTGTCAGGAGTCCTCAGGCGAAATAAGATGTTATGAATTAACTTCTGATTTCATTTTATAGAATCATAGAATAGTTAGGGTTGGAACGGACCTTAGGATCATCTAGTTCCAACCCCCCTGCCATGGGCAGGGATGCCTCACATTAGACAGTGTTGCCCAAGGCTCTGTCCAACCTGCCCTTGAACTTTGTCAGGGATGGATTATTTACTGTGTCTTTGGGCAACCTGTTCCAGTGCCTCACCACCATCACAGTAAAGAACTTCTTTCTTATATCTAACCTGAACTTTCCCTGTTTTAGTTTAAACCCACTACCTCATGTCCTATTGTGGCATTTCATGACACGGACTCAAGTTGATGCAGAGACTCAAATCCTCGTTTATTACCACCAAGCCCTTTTTATCCCCTTGTTCAGTACTGTCCAACCTGCGCATACATACAGTGTTCAATCTCATTGGCCCCTGTAAAACTCTCCAGGTAAATAGTCCAATCACAATGTTGCAGACCCTCTCACAGCCCCCACATCCTCTGGCCTTGCAACTGAGATTCCCGCCACAACTACATCCTGGCCCATCCTCCCAAGGCTTGCTTGTTTACCTTCCCTGTTTGTCAATGTTCCAGCTCATCACCCCAGGGCTTGTCAAAGCACCAAGGCCTCAGAGCTCATTCCCAAGCTTTTTAATGCAAATCTTATTGCCTTCACTCCCCACATCCTATTGCTACAGTCCCTAATGAACAGTCCCTCCCCATCATCCTTGTAGGCACCCTTCAGATATTGGAAGGCTGCTATGAGGTCTCCCCACAGCCTTCTCTCCTCCAGGCTGAACAGTGAAATCAAGCCATTAGGCCTTAGTTGACATAACTTTGCTATTTAGCCTAAGTAAAACACAACTGCACAAGCTTAATAGAAGCCCATCTGCAAGTAGGGACCTGCCCTCCTGGTAGGGAATTATATACAATTCATTAGAACTCAGGCATGTAGGCAGCCTTGCATCTGCTACTGTAAGTTGCTTCTAAGCAGGGACATCCCTAATGGTAAGATATGATAATAATTTGAATGAAGAACAAAGCACATAGCTCGCAGGTATTAGCAGTTGATCAATAATGCTAAGCTAAAAGGTAAACATCTATAAGAATCCTGATTAACAGTAGCCCATAGACTGTTGTTGTAGCCCTAACTCAAGTGCACAGTAGGATAAGAGAACTACAGTTATGTAACTTACCAAATTGTATGTATGGATGCTTTAGATATAATTTTATCAAGCTGGAAGAGTAAGGTGCAAAAAACCCCTAAGATTTATTGTTCTTCGGATACGCGTATGGAGGTCTGAAACCCCCAAACGCTCCTGGAGCCAATAAAGGTTTGCGCTTTACTTTTCAGTGTGCATTGTGGAGTGATTCCTTTGAATCAAGTTGGCAAGACAGGCAGGATACTCTCTGTTAGGTTGTGAGACCCTCCAGGGCCGGGGACCCTCAGGGCACCCCTGGAGAATTCTCCGGAAAGACTCCTCGGTCTCTGCTGTGGCATTGCAGGAACAGACAAGACCCTGAGACAGTTACGCAACTTCAGAGCACTACCTTACTTTGTGGTTTTGGGCTACCCGTAATTCGTATGCTGGGTATTGCATCACCGACCTACTAGCAGTACACGGGTACTTGGGGTTAGAGTTCCCATTGTCGTTTCTGTGGATTGTGGGTTAAAGTGTATGTTCATGTATGTGGATTGAGGTTGGAATTTGTGCAATCTTAGCTATTATTATCAGCCTCCTAATTTATTACGTATGGGTATGTTTTAAGCCTTTGAATTCGGTACCCTGTATCTGTTGAATAACGTCTGGAACAAGAAATATTGAACTATAACTGAATTATATGGAATGAGTGAATTTGTGTGAGACATGCAATTAGGTACGAAGCAAGTGTGGAGTTCCAATCCATGGTTCTGTTCTCCAGCAAGGGAAACAGCCAGAGACGAACAAAGCAAAAAAAAAAAAAGTATGTGTGAGACATGAAATTAAGTACAAAGCAAGTGAGGAGTCCTGATCTGTGGTTCTGTTATCCCGTGAGGGAAACAGATGGAGACAGATGAAGCAAAATAAAAGTATATGAATTATTCTGAGGCCGAGGTTTGTTTATTTCATCCTGGGAATGAATGTAAGCCACTTTTTGTTTTAAGTTGTCTCCTGTGTAACAAAAAGTTGTGGGTAGAATTTGGATGGGATATTGATTGCATGAGGTGCAGAGTTTGGACTGAGTGGGATGAAAAGTATAGGTTGGTGGAAGTAATTAAGGTATATTGTGGTTGAGAAAGTAAAGTGGAGAATCAGTGAGATGGGTAGTGATCAAAGCAAGTGAAAATGGGAAACCAGGAAAGTCAAAATTTAATGCTTAAAAGTCCCCTGGGATGCATCTTAACACACTGGAAGGAAATTGGAGATGCCCCAGGAGGAAGCATTAGCAAAAAGACCTTGATAAAATATTGTAACTGGTGGTGGCCATTGAATAAATTGGAAGGGGGAGAAAAATGGACAGAAAACAGATCCTTAAACTATGATATGATGTTACAGTTAAAGCTTTTCTTACGAAGGCAAGTGGGACGAAGTCGTTTATGCAGATATGTTTTTCACACTCTGAGACCATCCAGAGTGGCAGAAAGAGTGTGGGATAAACATTGAACCCAAAGATCCCTTTGTATTAACTCCAGAAAGAGAGAATAAAAAGCGAGGAGTAGAGAAATTGAAGCAGTGTTGCTCATGATGATCTATAGTCCAGAGGTTCTTGAAATACAAGGAGGGGGGGAAGGCCTAAGGAAATGGTAGAAGATTTTGTTAGTCCCTGGGAAACTGCAGAAAAAGCATTAACTCCTCCCCCTCCTCCAGAATGTGGGCGACAAAAGGAGAGGGGAAGGCAACAGAACTCCCCATCACTGTCCATTTCGCTGCTAAGTGGGAGAACACAGGCCAAGTTGCAAGCTCAATTGGTTTTGCCTATAGTAAAAGATAAAAGCGTGATACAAGCCCCCCTTAGGGAAGCTGCGAGACCTGAGGGACCCATGAGGCTAAAGGTTAAATTCTCTATGGGAAACTTAGAAAGTTGGAAAGCGATAGCAAGGACCTATAGAGATGATCCCACAGGTGTGGCAAAGAAATTCACAACCTTTACTGAAGCCCTAGACCTGGATTGGGACTATACTGATTTAATGTTAGATGCACTCACAGAAACTGAACAGAAACTAGTACTTAAAGCCGCCAAAACCCATGTTCAGGCATTAATCACTGCACAGATGTTTCAGAAAAATGCAAACAATTATGTCCCTACAACTAAACCATGATGGCATTATAATAATCCCAACCATTATCAACTTCTGAAAAGATATCAAACACGGACTGGGTTTGGATTGGAGCATGCAATTCCTAAATCTGTGAATTGGGGAGCTTTATATGCTGTCAAGCAAAACACAGATAAAATCCCTACAGAATTTGATAACAGATTGCGGGAGGCAATGCAAAAATATGCTACCATGGACCCCTCCAGAGACCAGGGAAAGCAACATCTGATATCCATCTTTCTAGGACAATCCTCAGATGATATTAGAAAGAAACTACAAAAACTTAGAGCAGAGGATCAGAGAGACATTAAAAGCTTATTGAAGAAGCATGGAGGGTGTACTGCAACCAAGACAATAATGAAAGGAAAAAGGTCAAACAATCACTCATGCTACCACTGTGGCCTTGGGGAAAGGAAACTGTCATCAGGGAGATGGAAAAACTTGAGGTGCATGGAAAGAATCCTTTCGGGGTTGTAACACGAGGGCCCCTAGTAATAGGGTAGGGGCTAATCAGTGCGCTTTTTGTAAACAGGAAGGGCACTGGAAAAAGCAGCATCCCAAATTGAGAAGGGAGAAGGGACACCTCCCGCGCCTCGCTGAATTAGAAATAGAATAGGGGGGACTGGAGGATCAAACCCCAGCCAATCCCCTGGTTATAATGAAGCTGGGGAAAGAAGACGCAAATGTAGAATTTCTAGTAGACATTGGAGCCATTCGATAATGAATCCTTAAATGTGATTGGGGTGACAGGCCAGTGACAGATGGTACCATACATGCAATCTCTCCGATATAAAATGGGTAAAATAATAGGAACACATAAATTTTTATATATGCCAAATGCCCCAAAATCATTCTTAGGAAGGGATCTATTAGAAAAGTTGGAAGCAGAGAACAAGTTTAAAAATTAAGAAATACAAATTAAAGACAATCAGTTAATTGAAATATTAAGTCTAGCTCTAATCCAGCCACAGGTAACAAAGCAGTTCCCCTTGGTTATCTTGGATCAAGTCTATCCAAGAGTGTAGACCGACAGAACACTGGGTAAGGCAAAGCATGACAAACCGATCCAAGTAAGACTGAAGCCCAGGACCCAACCAGTAAGAATCATACAATACCCCCTCAAACTAGAAGACAGGAAAGGAATTAAACCTGTGATAGATTCCTTTCTCCATCTGAATATAACACCCCCATTTTGCCAGTCTGGAAACTGGATGGGAAAAGTTATCTATTAGTACAAGACTTAAGACCTATCAATAAAACAGTAGAAGACCTTCATCCTGTAGTGGCCAACCCTTATGCTTTGTCAACAGAACTAAGAGAGAATCCTGTTTGGTTTGCTGTTTTAGACTTAAAAGATGCCGCCTTCTGCCTGCCCTTGGAGCCAGAGATCCAAAAATTGTTTACATTTAAATGGGAAAATCCAGAGTCAGGTCAGAAATCCCAACTCACCTGGACCATGTTACCCCAAGGCTTCAAAAATAGCCCAACATTATTTGGAAATCAACTGGCAAAAGACCTTGAGGGCTGGACAGCACCTGATGGGGAAGGAGTTTTGCTCCAATATGTAGACAACCTGTTAGTAGCCACCAAAACCTTAAACAGATGTAGGGAATGGATGGTAAACCTGCTAAGTTTTCTCGGACTTAAAAGATATAAGGTATCTCGGAAAAAGGCACAAATAACGAAGCAAGAAGTCACCTACCTGGGGTATGAGGTCTCAGG
Organism: Neopsephotus bourkii; assembly: GCF_033783945.1. Taxonomy (NCBI): domain Eukaryota; kingdom Metazoa; phylum Chordata; class Aves; order Psittaciformes; family Psittacidae; genus Neopsephotus; species Neopsephotus bourkii. Next base: position 8,382 of record NW_026900712.1, read on the forward strand.
GGGGCATTGAAAATTAGGACAAGAACACAAAGAAACTATCTGCCAAACTCCTCAGCCCCAGACACCTAAGGAACTTAAGATGTTTCTTGGGATGACAGGTTGGTATCGACTGTGGATCTATAATTATGGTATATTAGTAAAACCCCTATGCCAATTGCTGCAAACAGAAACAAGGGAATTACAGTGGACTGGGGAAGCAAAGCGAGCATTTAATGGCACAATGGGTGTCCTGGGTTTAGCAGTGGCAGTCATTTTTCTCTTTCTTGGTAGCTGGTGCAGTGCTGTGTTTTGACTTTCAGCTGGGAACAGAGCTGAAAAGCAATGATGTTTTGGTTTGGCCAAGGACTTTGTGGGCCTCATGCTCTGCCAGGGAGGAGGGAAGCCGGGAGGAAGCAGAGACAGGACACCTGACCCAAACTGACCAAAGAGGTATTCCATACCACAGCACGTCATGCCCAGGATGTAACTGGGAGTTACCCGGAAGGGCTAAGTGGACTGCAGGGTTGGAGGAGGTATCGGTCGGTGCTTGGTCAGGCTGGGGGGGGCGAGTTATCGGTTGCCTGGTGATGGGGTGTTGTATTCTCTTTCCTTGTTATTTCCTTTATCATTACTATTATTGGTGGTAGCAGTAGTGATTTGTGTTATACCTTAGTTACTAAACTGTTCTTATCTCAACCCGTGGGAGTTGCATTTCTTTCTGATTCTCCTCTCCGTCCCTCCGAGAGTAGGGAGAGGGCAAGAAGTGTGGGGGGGGGGGGGAGTGAGTGAAAGCTGTCTGGGTGGGTTTAAACCACGACAATGGGCTGTTAAAAACAACACTGAGAGCAATGGGTGGTGGAACTTTCAAGCACTGGGGTACACACTTACCAAAAGCCACCGGGTTGTCAACGCCAGAGGATCTGCCAACAGGGCTGGTCCAGCCCAGTCAGAACTTTTACATACTGTAGAGGGGGATAAAGTTCCTGTGGTGCACATAAAGTATTTGCTGGGGAATGCAGTCTGGGTTATTCCTGCTTCAGGTAAAGGCAAACCCACTCGTGGGATGGCTTTTGCTCAGGGACCTGGATATACTTGATGGGTAATGCGGGAAGATGGGGAAGTCCGATGTATACATCAAGGGGATTTGATTTTAGGGGAAAACATCCAGTGAACTCAATTGTATGCTGTTGCCTGCTATGTAATACTTTTGTAGCCCATCAACTAGACATCCTCAGGTCACCAGCCATAGGCCCTCACTTCCCTCTGAGCATCATCCCAACAGAGAATGAACTTTGATAGAACCAGACAAGTTCTGCGGTAAAGGAATGATCAGCATCAGTAGGCAACAATCCCACACTGCACACAGCCTCTCCTGCCCCAAAAGACTGTTACAAGGGGTGGAACCTGACATCATGGACCAAATGGACTCAGCAGCTTTATAGGGATTGGTCCATCCTCTAAGGAATGATCTCTTTTTCTCTGTGTGTGTATGTGGATGTATATATGTAAGAGCGATGGTATATTGAAAATGTGGGATCTGAGCATGATGTGAATGGTATGGAAAAAGGGGTGGATACTGTCCTGGGTTCAGCAGTAGCAGTCATTTTTTCTCCTTCTTAGTAGCTGGTGCAGCGCTGTGTTTTTTACTTTCGGCTTGGGAACAGCGCTGATAACACCAATGTTTTTAGTGGCTGCTCAAATGTTTAGTCTGACCAAGGAGTTTGTAAATCCCATGCTCTGCCAGGGAGGAGTGGAAGCCGGGAGGAAGCAAAGACAGGACACCTGACCCAAACTAGCCAAAGAGGTATTCCATACCACAGCACATCATTCCTGTGATGTAAGCTGAGAGTTACCCGGAAGGGCTGGCTCACAGCTCGGTTGGGCTGGGTATTATCAGTTGGCAGGTGGTATTGCAGTCTCTTCCCTTGTTATTTCCCTTATCATTATTATTATTGGTGGTAGCATTAGTGATTTGTGTTGTACCTTAGTTACTGGACTGTTCTTATCTCAACTGGTGGTATTTACATGCTTTCAATTCTCCTCCCCATCCTTCCGGGAGCGGGGGGGAGGGAAGAAGGGGGGAGTGAGCAAGCGAGACTGTGTGGCTGACAGTTTGAACCATGACACTGTATCATGATAAAGACAGCTAAAAGAAGCCAACTTTAGAAGTCAAATTCAGAAAACATTGAGGAGATTGGCAAGTGCTTCACCAAACATTTACATTAAACATGAGTTATTGTCTGATTACACGTTAAAGCCAGTAAATTAAGAAACATTTCTTTAAACAGTTACTCATCTTCTACAGCTCAGCTGAAGCAAGCAGCTTTCTCACAAGGGGGCGGTGCCAGGAGGAGCAGCCCCAGCCCTGAGTGGTTAAAAACCTGCCCCAGGGAATGTGAGCGATCAGGATCCTGGGGAGGTAGTTTGTGTAAGATGCTGAGCACTCCCTTTATGAGCAGGGCCCAGTCTGGGAGCTCTGCTCTGGCTGCCCCGGCGATGGCCAGCATAAGCACCAAGACAGAGCCGATGAGAGGGGAGGCTGCAGTGCAGAGCTTGGAGCGTAGAGCATGCCCGCACTTGTCTTATGAGGGGAGGGTGCACAATGGGCAGGGCTGCACTCAGTGCTCCCTGGTGCAGGTCCTCTTGCAGCAGGTGGCTGAGCTGCAGGATGCTGTCAATAGGCTGAAAGATGTCAGGGAAGCTGTGAGGAAGCAGGACTGCTTGCTCCAGGCCCAAACTCTGCAGGGGCCTCAAGCATCTTCTACAGGCAGCTGACAGCGGCCTCACGGTCACAGGCCGTGGTCGTCGTGGGGGATTTTAACTTCCCTGATGTTTGCTGGAAGGACTACTCGGCAACCCAGCCGCAGTCCAGGAGGTTCCTCCAGTGTATGGATGATAACTTCCTCATGCAAATGGTGGATGAGCCAACCAGGAGAGGTGCGCTGCTGGATCTCATCCTCACTAACAAGGAGGGTCTGGTTGAAGGAGTGAAGGTTGAGGGCTGCCTTGGTTGCAGCGACCACGAGATGGTAGAATTCAGGATCTTGTGTGGTAGGGTCAGTAGAATAGCAAGTAGAATCGCAACCCTGGACTTTAGCAGGGCAAACTTTGGCCTCTTCAAGCGATTGCTAGGGGAAATCCAGTGGGCTAGGCTGCTTGAAGGGAAAGGGGCCCAAGATAGTTGGTTGACGTTCAAGGACTGCTTTTTCCAAGCTCAAGATCGGAGCATCCCGACACGTAGGAAGTCGAGGAAGAGGGTCAGGAGACCTGCGTGGTTAAATAGGGAATTGCTCGGTATGCTCAAGTGGAAGAGGAGAGTTTACAGGTCATGGAAAGAAGGGCTGGCCACTTGGGAAGAATATAAGGCTGCTGCTAGAGGATGTAGGAAAGCTGCTAGGATGGCTAAGGCCTCCTTGGAATTAAAGCTGGCGAGAGGGGTCAAGGACAGCAGAAAGAGCTTTTTCAAATACATGGCAGGTAAAACTAACACCAGAGGCAATGTAGGCCCGCTGATGAACGGAACGGGTGCCCTGGTGACAGAAGATACAGAGATGGCAGAGTTACTGAATGACTTCTTTGTCTCTGTCTACTCTGCTGGAGGCAGTCCTGAAGAGCCCTGTACCGCTGAGACCCCGGATGAAGATAGGTCAACGGAGCGGTCTGCCTTAGTTGATGAGGAATGGGTTAAAGACCAGTTGAGCAATCTGGATATCCATAAATCCATGGGTCCAGATGGGATGCACCCGCGGGTGCTGAGGGAACTGGCTGAGGTCATTGCTGGACCGCTCTCCATCATCTTTACCAAGTGTTGGGAAACGGGAGAGGTGCCTGAGGACTGGAGGAAAGCAAATGTCACTCCTGTCTTCAAAAAGGGCAAGAAGGAGGACCCGGGTAACTATAGACCGGTTAGCCTCACCTCCGTTCCTGGGAAACTGATGGAACACCTTATCCTTGGTGCCATCTTAAGGCATATCAAGGATAAGAGGGTTATGAGGGGCAGTCAACATGGCTTCACCAAGGGGAAGTCGTGCTTGACCAATCTTGTAGCCTTTTATGAGGAAATAACGCGGTGGATGGATGATGGTAGAGCGGTGGATGTGGTCTACCTCGACTTCAGCAAAGCGTTTGACACGGTCTCCCACAGCATCCTTGCGGCTAAATTGAGGAAGTGTGGTCTGGATGATCGGGTAGTGAGGTGGACTGTGAACTGGCTGAAGGAGAGAAGCCAGAGAGTTGTAGTCTATGGGGCGGAGTCTAGTTGGAGGCCTGTATCTAGTGGAGTGCCTCAAGGGTCGGTACTGGGACCAGTATTATTTAATATATTCATCAACGATTTAGATGAGGGAATTGAGTGTACTATCAGCAAGTTTGCTGATGACACTAAGCTGGGAGGGGTGGCCGACACGCCAGAAGGCTGTGCTGCCATCCAGAGGGACCTGGACAGGCTGGAGAGCTGGGCGGGGAATAACTTGATGAAATATAACAAGGGAAAGTGTAGAGTCCTGCATCTGGGCAGGAACAACCCCAGGTTCCAGTATAGGTTGGGGAACGACCTGTTAGAGAGCAGTGTAGGGGAGAGGGACCTGGGGGTCCTGGTGGACGACAGGGTGACCATGAGCCGACACTGTGCCCTTGTGGCCAAGAAGGCCAATGGCATCCTGGGTTGTATTAGAAGGGGGGTGGTTAGTAGGTCGAGAGAGGTCCTCCTTCCCCTCTACTCTGCCCTGGTGAGACCTCATCTGGAATATTGTGTCCAGTTCTGGGCCCCTCAGTTTAAAAAGGACAGGGACCTGCTGGAGAGAGTCCAGCGCAGGGTAACTAAGATGATTAAGGGAGTGGAGCATCTCCCTTATGAGGAAAGACTGAGGGAGCTGGGTCTCTATAGTTTAGAGAAGAGGAGATTGAAGGGTGACCTTATTAGTGTATATAAATATATAAAGGGGGAGTGTCACGAGGATGGAGCCAGGCTCTTCTCAGTGGCAAACAATGAAAGGAGAAGGGGTAATGGGTACAAATTGGAGCACAAGAGGTTCCACTTAAACCTGAGAAGAAACTTCTTCTCAGTGAGGGTGACGGAACAGTGGAACAGGCTGCCCAGGGAGGTTGTGGAATCTCCTTCTTTGGAGACATTCAAGACCCGCCTGGACACGTTCCTGTGTAACCTTATCTAGGTGTTCCTGCTCCGGCAGGGGGATTGGACTAGATGATCTTTTGAGGTCCCTTCCAATCTCTAACCTACTGTGATACTGTGATACTGTGATCTAAATGTAGCTCATGGAGGAAAGAAGGAGGCCAATAACCCAGGAAGCTGGGAAATAGTAACAGAAAAAAAAAAAAAAAAAAAAAAAAAAAGGAGGAAGAGGACAATGAAAAGCAAGGGGTTTCCTCCTAAATCTGTTGTCCCCACCCAGAACCGCTTTGCTGTCCTGCTGGAAGCTAATGATGAAACACACTCGCAACATGAACAACTGGGTGATCCATTGGTAAAGATCACTACTGGTGCTGCCAGAAAAAACAGTGGGTCATAGTGGTAATGGACTCTTCTTTGAAAGGAACAGAGGCACCCATCTGTTGGCCTGATACAGTCTCAAGGGAGGTGTGTTGCCTACCGGGGGCATGGATCATGGATGTGGCAGAGAGGCTGCCTGCTCTAGTAAGTCCCACGGACTATTACCCACTTCTAGTGATCCATGTGGGTGCTAGTGATATAGATAGCAGTAGCCCGGATGTAATGTGTGGGGTTTGTTCATCAAAAGTTTTAAAGGGAAATATTGCTTGCTACACTCTAAGAAACTCTCTGTAACTGGAAACATGTTCCTTTTTTGTAACTATTGTACTTCGTGAGTTACAAAGGGAAGTCAGTTGTATTATTACACAAGATTATGAGAGGGAAAAGAAAGGGGCGGGAAAAAAGATGTTGAGGCACAGCCCCTTTAAGAGCGGCCGCCCCCGACGTTGCCGCTTTAAGGGGGGGGTTAGGTAGTTTGAAGTTGTATCTTGTTATATATACCATATAAGGGAGGGAGGTTGTGATAAGGCTGGTAATGGGAGTTTCTCGAAATCTCTGGAAACTTCTCGAAACTTCTCTACGATGAGACCCCAGCACCAAAGGGAAGCAATGGAAAAGAGCCACGTCAGCATCCGAGCGAAAAGAAGCAGCAGGATTGGCTGAAGCCTTGAACCAAAAAATATAAAGGACAGCCTCCCAAAGACCCCGTGTGCACGTCTTGGGCGGAGCGGGGGCTCCCCAGCGCACCCAGAGCTGTTTTTTTTTTTTTATCTGATATCACTTGCTCAATTTAATAAATTTATAAATTTACATTTTAAAACAAGATTGGCTCTCTCATTGATAACACGGAGAACATTAAGAAGGACTACAGAGCCCTGGGAAAGGTAGTTAGGGGCTCTGGATCTCAGATAGTCTTTTCATCAGTTCTCCAGGATAAAGAGGAAGACCTTAAAAAGGCTAGGAGGATTGGCCAGGTTAATAAATTGTTAGAAGGGTGGTGCCATAGAAGGGTTTGGGCATCTAGAACATGGGACTCAATTTAGGAGGCCAAGTCTACTGGGGGCTGGTGGAGCTGGTCTAACGGGAAGAGCAGTTTTGGTAGGCTTGCCAGACTGGTCAAGGAAGCTTTAAACTAGATGTATTGGGGGAGGGGGGCATCATTCCATCCCAACACACTCAGTCAATTGCCAGCACCTATAATAAATGCTCGGAGCAATGTAGAGATATTCCATCTGCTCCAGCCAATGAGCTGGCTTCATTTGGAGCTCGGATCAGATGCCTCTATACAAACACCTGTAGCATGGGGAACAAACAAGAGGAATTAGAGATGTGTGCATGTCTACGGGGGTATGATATAACAGGCATAACAGAAACATGGTGGGATGGCTCCTATGACTGGAGTGTTGGAATGGAAGGTTACAGGCTGTTTAGAAAAGACAGGCCCAGCAGGCGGAGAGGGGGAATTGCTATTTATGTTAGGGATAGGCTGGAGAGTATGGAACTCTGTCTGGGGACAAGTGAGCAGTCAATAGAGAGTTTGTGGGTCAGGGTTAAAGGGAGAGCAGCATGGGAGACATTACCGTGGGGATCTGTTACTGACCGCCTGATCAAAAGGACTCTGTGGATAAAGCGCTCTTATCTAAAGACAGATAGGAAAAGCCTCACGCTCGCAGGCCCTTGTCCTCATGGGGGATTTCAACCACCCTGATATCAGTTGGAGGGACGGTACGACCCGGCACAAGCAATCCAGGAGGTTTCTTGATTGTGTGGAACACAGCTTCCTTCTGCAAGAAATAGAGAAGCCGACAAGGAGAGTTTCTCATGCTTGACCTCGTGCTCACCAAGAGGGAAGGGCTGGTTGGAAATGTGACGCTCCAGGGCAGCCTTGGTTGTAGTGATCCTGAGATGGTCGAACTCGAGATCCTCAGGACAGTGAGAAGAGTGTGCACCAAGCTCACTGCCCTGGACTTCAAGAGAGCAGACTTTGGCCTCTTCAGGAACCTGCTTAGTAAGGTTCTATGGGATATAGCCCTAGAGGGCAGGAGACCCCAAGACTGTTGCTTTATATTCAAGGATCACCTGCTACAAGCTTAGGAGTGTTTGATCCCAACTAGAAGGAAGTTCAGCAGGAGGGACAGGAGACCTCCTTGGATGAATAAGGAGCTGCTGAGGAAACTTCAAAGGAAAAAAAAAGTTTATAAAAGGTGGAAGCAAGGATATGAAGCCTGGGAAGAATACAGGGATGTTGTTCGGGAAGCTATAGACCAGGTTAGGAAAGCTAAGGCCCAGTTAGAGTTAAACTTGGCTAGGGATGTTAAGGATAACAGGAAGGGATTCTATAGGCACGCAGAGAATAAAAGACAGACTAGGGACAACGTGGACCCCCTTTGTAAGCTATAGGGAGAACTGGCTACCCTGGATTCGGAGAAGGCTTGGGTTCTTAATGACTTCTTTGCCTCTGTCTTCACTGGAAAATGTTCTGACCACACAACCCAAGTCTTGGAAAGCACAGAGACTCTGAGAATGAAGACGTTAGGCCCACTGTAGGAGAGGATCTGCTTCAAGACCATCTTAACCTGAACGTGCACAAGTCCATGGGATCTGATGAAATCCATCCACGGGTCCTGAAGGAGCTGGCAAATGAAGTTGCTAAGCCACTTTGCAGCCAGATCTGTCGTTATCTCAGCCCTTCATGCCCCACACTGGACGCCAAAAAAGAACTGTCATGGTTTAAAACCTCTTGGCCTGTCAGCCCGGCAGTCCACTCTCCCCCCCCCCCCCCCCCCTTCTTCCCCCTGCTCCTGGAGGGTTGGGGAGGAGACTCGAAAGAATGTAACTCCCACAGGTTGAGATAAGAGTTTAGTAACTAAGGTATAACAGAAATCACTATTGCTACCACCAATAATAATAATGATAAGGGAAATAACAAGGGAAGAGAATACAATACCACCCGCCGACCGGTACCTAGCCCGACCCAGCAGTGAACTCACCCTTCCAGGTAACTCTCAGTTTACATCCTGGGCATGTTTATGGGCAGTGGCAGCCATGGTCCTAAACAGCCAGGAAGCTCAAAAATTCCCTGTGGGACAAAAGATGACTGTCCTGGTATCACATACAATATCTGTGGTACTGGAACAAAAAGGGGGGCACTGACTGTCTCCCTCTCAGTTCCTTAAGTACCAAGTGATATTGGTAGAACAAGATGATGTAGACATAGTCACTACTAATATTGTCAAGCCAGCCTCTTTTCTCAGCAATGCCACAGCAGTCAGGGAACCGGTAACTCATGACTACCTAGAAACTATTGAAGCCACTTACTCAAGACAGCTTGATTTAAAAGAAGAACCCTTGCCGAAAATGGAAATCTGCTTCACTGACAGAAGCAGCTTTATTAAAAAAGAAGTTTTGAAAGCAGGATATGCTGTAAGCACTACTCAAAGAACCACTGAAGCCCAGGCCCTCCCAGCAGGTACATCAGTCCAAAAAGCCAAAGCTATTGCTCTAACAAGAGCACTAGAATTAGCCAACAGAAGAGACATTAATATTTGGACAGACCCAAAATATGTGTTTGAAGTAGTTCACGCCCATGGGGCTATGTGGAAAGAGGGAAAGAGCGTGGGCTTTTGACGTCTTACAGAAAACAAATCAAGCACTCTGCGGAAATATTGAGACTTCTTGAAGCTAAAAAATTACTGAATCAAGTGTCAGTGAGCCACTTGTGCAGGTATAACAGAAATCACTACTGCTACCACCAATAATAATAATCATAAGGGAAATAACAAGGGAAGAGAATGCAATACCACCTGCCGACCAGTACCTAGCCCAACCCAGAAGTGAACTCACCCTTCCGGGTAACTCTCAGTTTACATACTGGGCATGACGTGATGTGGTATGGAATACCTCTTTGACTAGTTTGGGTCTGGTGTCCTGTATCTGCTTCCTCCCGGCTTCCCCTCCTCCCTGGCAGAGCATGAGACTCAAAAAGTCCTTGGTCAGAGTAAACATTACTGAGCAGCAACTAAAAACATCAGTGTTATCAGCGCTGTTCCCAAGCCGAAAGTCAAAAACACAGCGCTGCACCAGCTACTAAGAAGGAGAAAAAATGACTGCTACAGCTGAACCCAGGACAGTATCCACCCCTTATTCCATACCATTCATGTCATGCTCAGATCCCACTTTTTCAGTATACCATCGCTCTTGTCCCCCACGAGAAAAAGGGCTAGCAATCGTGAAACTATTCCCAGTTGTTTGAAGAACACTTCATCTGTATCTTTGTCTTGGTTGGGTGGTGTACAACAGACTCCTACCATGATATCTGCATGGTTGGCCTTCCCCCTGATCTTCACCCACAAACTTTCAACCTTCTCACTCACAGCATTAAGTTCAAGGCAGTCAATGCACTCCCTGACATACAATGCAACCCCACCACCTCTTTTTCCTTGCCTATCCCTTCTGTAAAGCTTGTAACCATCCATTATAGCACTCCAATCATGCGGATCATCCCACCATGTTCCTGTGATGGTGACTATATTATGGTTTTCCTGCTGCACAATGGCTTCCAGCTCCTCCTGTTTGCTGCCCATGATGTGGGCATTGGCATGGATGTATTTAAGTTGCCCTGTGGATCTGGCCTCCAGCAGTGGCATGCTACCCCCTGGCTATGGTGAGCCTGGTTTTATTCCCTTCCCCCTTCAAAAGTAGTTTAAAGCCCCCTCTATGAGCCCTGCTAGCTCCTTGACTAGTATCCTTTTCCACTTTTGGGGCAGGCATACCCCATCTGCCACCAGCAGACCTAGTGCCATGTAAACCAAACCATGGTCAAAAAAACCCAATTTCTGACACTGACACCAGACAGCAGTTTCTTGTACTGAGGAGCCCAGAACTGGACACAGTACTCCAGATGTGGCCTCACCAGGGCTGAGTAGAGGGTGAGGATTACCTCCCTTCGACCTGCTGGCCCCATTCCTCCTGATGTACCCCAGGATACTATTGGCCTTCATAGCCACAAGGGCACACTGCTGGCTCATAGTCAATTTATAATCCACCAAAGCTCCTAGGTCCTTCTCAGCTGAATTGCTCTTTAGTAGGTCAGCCCCCAACCTGTACTGGTACTTAGGGTTCTTCCTCCCCAGGTGCTGTACCCTACACTTGCCCTTGTTGAACCTCATTAGGTTTTGTTAGGGTCCATAGTCGTTGTCCTGGTGGGATTCCTCCAGGTTTCGTAGTCGGTATTGGAGCAAAGTGTCCCCAAGGGTCTGTAGTAGTCATCAGAGATAGGTGCCCCCATGGAGTTGTCCTCATAGAGGTGTACTCGTGGAGGTGTCCTTGTGGAGGTGTCCTTGTGGAGGTGTCCTTATGGAGGGTGTCCTCATGGAGGTGTCCCCGTGGAGGGTGTCCCTGTGAAGGGTGTCCCACGATGGCAATTACCTTTTCCCCCTTTTATTATGAGTTGGGGGGAGTACCTCTGTTCTTAACATCAAGCACTACACATTCCTGGTGGACCACTTTCACTGGTCTTGCAACAAACTCTTGAACTGCACATGTCTGTGGCAATTCTTGAGACAATGGACAGCAATTCCTCACACCAGTCTTCAAGATAATGGGCCACAGAGTCTTATCTCAGCTCTTCCCACCCATCTCTCAGGCAATGGATAGTGGGAGTCCCAGTTCAGCTCCTCCCACCCTTCTCCCAGGCAGTGGATGTTGGAGTCTTATTTCAACTCCTCCCACCCATCTCTGAGACAATGGATTGGGGGAATTCCATCTCAGCTTCTTCTTCAATCTTTGAAGCAATGGACAGTGGAGTCTGATTTCAGATCAGTCTCTCACAGGTTTCTCTCCACCCAATTTTCCAGCCTATCAAGGTCCCACTGATGGCAGCACAGCCTTCAGGTGTATCATCCACTCCCCCAGCTTTGTATCATCAGCAAACTTGCTGAGGGTACACTGTAAGCCTTTCATCTAGGTCCCTGATATACAAGTTGATTAAGACTGGACCCAGTATTGATCCCTGGGGAACACCACTGGCTACAGGCTTCCCACTAGATTCTACTCCACTGATAAAGACCCTCTGAGCTCTGCCATTCAGTGAGGTTTATATGTACCTCATTGTTCATTCACCTAATCCGCATTTCCTAAGCTTACCTATGAGGATGTTATGGGAGACAGTGTCAAAAGTTTTGCTGAAGACAAAGTAGATAACATCCACTGCTCTCCCCTCACCTACATAGTCAGTCATTCCATCATAGAAGGCTATCAGATTGGTCAAGCATGACGTGCTGTGGTATGGAATACCCCTTTGGCTAGTTTGGGTCAGGTGTCCTGTCTCTGCTTCCTCTCAGCTTCTTGTGCCCCTGCTCATTGGCAGAGCATGAGACTGAAAAGTCCTTGATCAGGGTAAGCATTACTTAGCAACAACTAAAACATTGGTGTGTTATCAGCGTTGTTCTCAGACTGAAGCCAAAACACAGCACTGCACCAGCTAATAGGAAGGAAATTAACTATCCCAGCCAAAACCAGGACA
>NW_026900713.1:0-19754 GCF_033783945.1 Neopsephotus bourkii
GCCAAAGGACTGTAGTCATCTGACCATATGTGGTTGTTAAGGGACTGTGCTGTTGACTTCACTGCCTGTGTGGACCATGCAACCAACAGTCTTCAGTCCCTGACTGTAGACCCCTCAAGTGTCCTGGAAGCCCTGATATCAAGCTTAGATGTAGAAACATACACAGCAGTTACCTGCAGTTAGGTGAGAGGAATGCCAGTACAGGTATCTGTGGGATACCTGTAGGTGCCTGTGACGAGGTGAACTACTGCAGAGGATCAAGAGATGAGACAGAGGTTTGTGCTAAATGCACGAGGCTGTATTAACCAAATGCCACAGTGCTGAACCGGTGCCTGTGACAGGCACAGCCTTCATGGTAGCATGTAAGTGGCAGTGTAAGGTCGCAACTGCTCTGTTTGTGTAAGTCCCTTATACCCACCTGGACCTCAACAGGGCTTGAGAAGAGGATGTGTACCATCTCGGCATGGTCTGTTGAGGCTCCGCTTGGTGTTGCCTTCGTTGGCATGGCGACCTGGTTCAGGAACGGCACGGCGACCAATCCCAGCCTGCTCGGGCCATCAGCTCACGGACACCAATGTGGTGGATGGCAAATGGCGTTTCTTGGCGAGTAACACGGTGTTATATAGCCTGGGTTTACAACGTCACGTCCGTCTGCTTACGACCTAGGCTAGGCCCTATTGGCTACGCGGAGGGGGGTCTTATCTTTCCGTACAGCGCGACATCTTCCCATCGCCAGACCCTAACTACCTACAGCTTGGGTAGGAGCAGTAGTGGCACCTGATAAACATTTTGTTAGATCACTGTATTCCTAAGCTTTATTTCCTGCTCCCATCAGGCATCGGGAGACACAGGGGCTCTCTGCCCATGGCTGGGGGGGTTGGAACTTGATGATCTTAAGGTCCTTTCCAACCCTAACTAAGACCGGTCCCAACACTGATCCCTGAGGGACACCACTCATTACTGGTCTCCAGCTGGACATTGAGCCATTGACCACAACTCTTTGTGTGCAGCCATCCAGCCAGTTCTTTATCCACCGAGGGGTCCACCTATCATAGAATCACAGAATCATAGAATGGTTAGGGTTGGAAAGGACCTTAAGATCATCAAGTTCCAACCCCCCTGCCATGGGCAGGGACACCTCGCTCTAAACCATATCACCCAAGGCCTCATCCAACCTGGACTTGAACACTGCCAGGGATGGAGCATTCACAACCTCCTTGGGCAAACTATTGCAGTGCCTCACCACCCTAACAGGAAAGTATTTCCTCCTTAGATCCAATCTAAACTTCCCCTGTTTAAGTTTTAACCCATTACCCCTTGTCCTGTCGCTACAGTCCCTAATGAAGAGTCCCTTCATTAGGGACCCCCCGAGGGATGCACCGCGCTGGGTGAGGTCTGAAGGCTGTGGATGGGTTTCCTGTGTTTCCAAGTACTAGGAACAAGTCTTGGCTGTACTCTGAGCATAGCATGGCTATTCAGCCTGTTGCAGGAGCAGAGTCCTATGCTGAGAGGATTATGGAATGCATCCACTGGAGTGCATGAAGTTCTTGCAGATGTGTTCAGGCCCCTTGTTCTGAGCTAATACTGGACCATGCTTTTCATCCTGGAAGACAGTGTTCAAGATGTGAGCAGCACTGCTCTTTTCTCCCAGCTGCTTGGCAGACCTGCCAGAAGTAAGGTCAGGGCTTGTTGCCTGCTATTGCACCACTTGGGCTTGCTTTTACTAGGCTGTGCTTGGGTCTTAACTGTGGAATTGCAGCCCCAGTGACCAGAGGGTTGAGCCGGTGTCCCCTGGGTCATAGTCAGCACCTGCCCCATAGTCAGCACCGCAACCTGAGTTCTCCTCAGGCTTCGCTTCACACCTTACCCTGACTAGAAGCCAGACGCAGTTGGCTAACCTGAAGCCAAGACGTGACTCAAAATCCCTACCTGCTTTAGGAAATCTGGCACCCTGCATTCACTGGGTCCCAAAGGTTGTGGGGAGATGGTGGATTGGGGCTGGTGGACGCAAGGACACAGCATCCGCCTGGCCTGACACAGCGTGGGCCTTGGTTGCCACTCTGTCAGCATTGAACCTCAGTTCTTTCCCTTCTGCCCCAAGGTCCTTCCCTTGCTGCTGCTGTCTGACGTTGCTGAGGTGGCCCCATGCTGGTTTAGGGGTCTTGCAGCTCCTGCCAGCCCCGAGGGCTGTCTAGAAAGCACGACTAGTCCCTGGCTGTGTCTGTGGAGCTCCTGAGCCTAAAGGTCTGCCAGTTCCTGAAGTGAAGGTGTAGGATGCATAGGATAAGAGGGTGAGCTTCCTGCCCTGGTGCATCTTGTCCCCATCTCTTCATGCCTACTCCCTCTTGGAATTCAATCCTCCCAGCTCAGGAAAGAAGACTACAAGGGCAAATCTCTCTTTAATGACTGAAAATGAATCTCTCCTCTCTTTAACAAGAGCAAGGTTTGTTAAGTTCTGCCTCCGGCTTCCCCACCCTCATTCTCCGAGTGCCTCACCGCAGGAGGGAGGTGTCGGTTCTCTGGCATGGTCGGACATGGAGGTTTCTTCAGGAAAAGATGTTCTTGAGGATTCTTTTTGTCAGTACTTGTCTGATGGGTGACTCTGCTTCCAAGATGTTTTGGAGTCCTCTCCTTGCTCGGGTTGTGTGGAAGCTTGTGTCTGTCTGTGCTGCTTTTTCCTGCTTGTGCAGCTCTTTGCTCTGGAGCGGGATGCTCAAAATCTGTGTGGTGATGCTGTCAGCAGCAGCCTTCCCCCCAGTATTGCCACGTCTAAGGGAGACAGTAAAACCTGTCCTGCTTCTGCCACATAGTTCTGCCCTCCTCGGCAGGACAGCTCGCCTTCCCGGGGCGCTCCGGTTCCCTGGGCAGGGGCTGGCGGAAGCGGGGTCGGTCCCGGGACCGTCACCCGTGCGCCCGAGCTGCGGGACTGGAGAGGGCCGCGGCGTGTCGCCTGGCAACGGGTGTTTTCATCAGCGCCGCCCTCTGTGAGTTCAGAACGGGCTCGGACAATGGGCGTCGAGGAGCGGGCGGTGGGTAAAGAGAGCAGGGCGTGGGGCAGGGTCAGTTGCTGCAGGTACGGGGCCGCGGGGCGCAAGGAACGGGGCTCAGGGGGGCTGGCGGTGGGGGGGGCGGTAGGGCTGGAGGGGGCAGAGGCTGCGGGGAAGGGGCCACCACATCACTGAGGGAGCAGGAGGCAGGCTGCTGGCTGCCCACTGACTCTCCTACCGCCAGCAGGTCAGACTCGTGTTGTCGGCCATAGGAGCAGCCATGGCTCTGCTCAGCTTGACCCAGCTGCTGGACACCGCCATTGGGGATCCCGATGTCGAGGCCGTGAACTTCCGAGCGCTGCGCAACCTGCTGCAGGCCATCCTGGAGCACCTGGGCCTGCAGGACAGCTCCATCCGAGGCTTGGAGCAGCTTGTGGAGTCGGACAGGGCAAGGACCCTGGCCGCGGGGCAGCAGCCCCAGCAGCCGGGGGAGCAGCAGCCCCAGGAGCCGGGGGAGCAGCAGCCCCAGCAACCAGGGGAGCAGCAGCCCCAGCAGCCAGGGGAGCAGCAGCCCCAGCAGCCGGGGGAGCAGCAGCCCCAGCAGACGGGGGAGCAGCAGCCCCAGCAGCCGGGGGAGCAGCAGCCCCAGCAGGCGGGGGAGCAGCAGCCCCAGCAGCCAGGGGAGCAGCAGCCCCAGCAGCCGGGGGAGCAGCAGCCCCAGCAGCCGGGGGAGCAGCAGCCCCAGCAGCCGGGGGAGCAGCAGCCCCAGCAGCCGGGGGAGCAGCAGCCCCAGCAGCCGGGGGAGCAGCAGCCCCAGCAGCCAGGGGAGCAGCAGCCCCAGCAGCCGGGGGAGCAGCAGCCCCAGCACCCGGGGGAGCAGCAGCCTGCGAAGGACCCGCTGCAGGACACCACCAGCGGCTCCGAAGCTGATGTGGCTGCCGACGTGGGACAGCTGGTGGAGAAGGTGGAAACCGACAAGAACAGCAGCTCCCAGGTAGAGGCTCTCCCCAGTCCCTTGGGTTCTCCCCCGTTGAGGCACCTCCTCCTCCAGGGGTGGCTCTTTGCCCTTGGCATCACCTTCAGCGCTCCTGCACAGAGCTCAGCACGAGCAGGCAGGGCTGGATCCAGCCCTGCTGACATGGGTTCGTGTGATGGCTTCCATTGGGGCAGGGTGGGGACCAAGTTCCCGGTCTGCAGGGACCCTCCCGTGGGGCTCATGCCTGCCACCCTCCTCTCCTAGGACAAGTCTGTCTCCCAGGATCTCCTTGAGATTAGCCAGATGAAGAAGGCGCAGTCCCGCATAGAAGGAAAAATCCATATGATCCAGGACGCGCTTGGCTTGGTGAGCTGCTGCTGGTGTCCCCAGGAGGGAGCTGGCCTCTTGCTCCCCTCCCTGCATCACCCCACATCTCCTTGCAGACCCTGTCCTCCAGCCTTGGATGTCACCTAGTGTGAAGGGCACTGGGAGGGAACAGTGGGAAGGGTGCCCCAAGAGGAAAGCATGGGAGCTCAGCCCACCCAACCCGGATCCCGGGGGAGGGCAGAAATGGACAGCACTGCCTCCAGCTCAAGCTGCTGGCAGAGGTGACTGTGTTTGTCCACCCAAGTGGCCCTAAGGCAATTCTTAACTGAACACCCGTTAAAGTACCACGGGTGCTGGGAAAGGAGGGTCAAGATCTACCAGTACAATACGGCAGCAGCCCCCAGGCACAAGCCTGCCCAGCGTCCATCTGTCTGGTGCCCAAGTTAATTTGCAGATGCTTCTGTTCAGTCCTGATTCTGCATCCTGACTGCCGTCCCTCTCCTCACCCCACTCTAGGGGAACCTCCAGGATGCTGCCGGCCAGCTGCCAGGCCTCTGGAACCTAAGGACTCTGGCCAGTGATGTGGTATGATTATGAGGACGCCAGATCCTGCTACAGGACAGGAGATGGCTGCATCCCTGGGGGACTAGTGCAGGCAGTGCCTCTGCACTAGGGCATGGCCCCCAGCAGTGCTGGGTGTGTGTGGGAGTGCTCCTGTGGGCTCCACCATGCCCTTGATCTCTTCTTTCCCCAGCAAATGGTGAAGGAAAGGCTGCGCCTCTACCCGGACCCAGAGGTGGTCAGCAACATGTTGCACTGGGATGTGCTGAAGGATTGCCTGGTGGGCAGGAAAGGAGAACAAGGCGGAGATGGAGGAAGACCCAGAGGACAAGAAGGAGACCAGTCTGCCACCACCAAGTCTCCCACTTCAGATGTGGACACCCCACATGGGTCAAGCTCAGTGCTGGGATCTAGAGACAGCTCAGTGGGGCTGAAGGATCCTGGGACATCTCTAACAGCCCCTAAGCAGCAGGGAGGCGTTCCCTCAGATCAGAGGAGGGATGCTAGCACCACAGTGGTGATGCAGGCAGTGTCTCAGGATGCACAGACCACCATCTTGGGGACACAACCAATACAGCCAGTGTCCACGGGCATCCAGACCGCCACCCTGGAGACACAGCTAGAGTCTACCGTCACTCAGACCACCATCTCAGGGGAGCAGCTCAGCACACAGCTTCACCAGGCAGGCCCCCTGGAAGCAGGGACTCTCTTGCCAACAACCCAGGGATTCGAGATCCCGCTCGACACTGATCCCAGGACCACGTCCCACTTGCAAGAGCTGGCGTTGCCCTCAGGCTCCAGCAGTGCCTATCACAATGCCTGCAAGTCCTACATGGAGACGGTGGAGGCTCTCAAGCAGATTGGGCAGCTCAGACACCATTATGCTTCCCTGAAGGAGCAGGTGGCCCAGCTAGAAGCCACCAGGTTGGAGCAGACTGAACTGGAGAAGCTGCGCCTGCTCCTCCAGGAGGGAGGTGGGAGCTCTGGGAGGCTTGTGGGGGTGTTTGAAATGCTGGGTCTGGAGCTGGTTGTGCTCAGAGCCTGGCCTGTAGGGTGAGACCCCTTCACTGACAGTGTGTCCCCTTGTACTGTGTTCTTCTAGGCCAGGAGAGCGCTGCCAACATGCTGGCTGATCTCCAGGGCCAGGTGTCATCCCTGCAGGGCTTGGCCAGTGACCTGCAGGGCCTGGCCAGTGACCTGCAGGGCGAGAAGGGAAAGGTAAGAAGTCCCTGAGGGGGATGCGGGCATGCTGGGAGAGTTGGGCAGAGGAGGCAGCTGAAGAGCCCCTGTGCTGGGATGACACGGGCCGTGCCCTGACTCTGCCCCCACTGCCATTCCCAGATCAGGATACTGGAGAGTGCCCTTGGCAAACTGGAGGCGGCCAGAGACAGCTGGCAAATGGACCTCAGCAACCAACTCAGCCCGCCATTGGGGTAAGAGGACAGGAGAGGGTTTTGTTCCCTGTGGGGATGCAAGGGAGCCCAGGAGGGCTGGGAGCATCCCGTGCTGGGGGGTGAGGGATGCCCCCTGAGCAACTAAGCTTATGAAGACTAAGCCTGCCTGTACCCCTGTCTCGCTGTCCAGGTCCAAAATGCAGGAGGTAAAGCGGGACATGAAGGATCTGGCAGAGCAGCAGCGAATAAGCAAGGCTGCACTGGATCAGTTGGTGACCCAGACAGCCGAGGAGGAGCAGGAGCAGGTGAGATGTGGGGGGAGCTCCCACCACCTGCTGGCTCTTTGAGGTGGTGCTGGTGGGGTTCCCAGCCACATCCCCTGGCTGGCTGGGGCCGTGGAGCCTCCATGGCACTTGGGATTGTTGGTTGTTATCTGTCCCATCTCAGAGGTTATTCCTCTTCTCCTTCTGCAGCTGGAAGAGCTGAGGGTGATGAAGAGCACGGGGCAGGAGGAGGCAGTATGCCCCACGTGCAGCAGCGACACCAGCATGCGTTTGGGGAAGCTGCTGCAGTGCTACGAGAAGCTGCGGGGGCTGGTGGACTCCCTCATGTCGAGCAAGAAGAGGGGCGAGTTGGTGAGGCAGCTGCCAGGGAAGAGCCAGGTAGGGAGATGGCAGCATGGGGGACTTGGGAGGGGGCTGCCAGAACCATGCCCGGCTGCTTGTGCTTCGGGGCTATGTGGGGGAGTTCCTTGCTCCCCCCCATATTGTCTTGTAAAGTCTGCAGCACAGAGGGAGATTCAAGCCATGCTGCAGATGTCCTGCTGGCACTGAGAGCCTATGGCCACTGGCCCAGTAGGCCAGGTCTGTCCCCGTGGGGCAGCCACCCCACCTTCCGTGGCACTACCTTGTTATTTTCCTCCCTGGAGCAGGACGAGGAGGTGCTGAAGCGCATGCAGGCTGCCATCCTGCAGATGCAAGGGGAGTATGAAAAGCTCAACTCTGTCACGGGGAGCCTTCTGGATGACAGTCGCCAGCAGCGGAAAGATATCGAGGTAGATGGCTGAAACCCCCGTGGGGTTGGAGCATCCTCCAGGCAGAGCCCAGGCTGGGGACCATAAGTGATTTGCCCTGTGGAGATTAAAAGTACCTTTTCCAGAGGATTCGGTATGGAGGGAGAAGCAGGGGTGCTCCTGCCACAATGTCATGGGATGCTTTCTGTTTTGGAAGGGTCTGTTCCAGTCCTTGGAGAGGCTGGAGAAGGAGAAGGCAGACAAGGAGGACCTGGAGCTCGGAATGGATGAGGTACAACCTCAAGGGGCCTAAGGGGGTCCTGGGCAGGGTGACAAATGCCCCTTGTCCCCTGGGAGCTTGGTGTGCAGAGCTGGCCTGAGGGAGGGAGGATTCCTAGCCCAGCTGCAAGTCCCTCTGTCTCCCCACATGTCCCTTGGGCTGGTGGGACTGACCCCACGGGGGTGATGGGGTGAGTGGGACTACACAGCTGTGGTCCTGCTGGAGTGCTTTTGCCTCTCCCCCTGCAATGAGCTGACCCTGGCTGTTGCACCTCCATCCTTTCCCCACCATTCTCCTGCCTTTCCCTGTTGCTAGAAAGCAGACAAAGACGCCTTGGAAAGCAAAGTCAGCCGCGCCCAATTTGAGGCGAGCCTGGAGCTGCTGAAGGAGAGAAACCAGGAGGTGCTGAGCCGGCTGACAGGCCAGGAGCAGGGGCTGCACGAGGTCCAGCAGCAGCTGCGGGAGGAGATGGCCTCCAAGGTGAGTGGCGGCTCATCACCACGGCGTAAAAATGGCACCTTCGGGGCTTGGTGGCCCAAGGCAGCATCCTTTTGAGGATTCCTGCTCCTGGCTTTTCTCTGGGGATGCAGTGTCCCATCCTGGAGCCGCTGTCTGAGGGACTGTGTCTGTCTGCAGCTGGATCGCCTGGAGCTGGGGCTGTTCCAGCAGCAGCTGGATGAACACTGGAAGAGCAGCCTCAAGCAGCTCAAGGAAAGGGCACCACCAATGGAAGCTGACGATGCAGCTGGGATTAGGAAGTGAGTGCAATAGGGACAGCGCTCGCCTTGTTCCCACTTTGTCCTTGCCTGCATCCCCTGTTCCCATGGTGCTCTGGGTGCCTGTGGCAGTGGTTCCCACAGCATTGGAGGTTTTTGGGCACTCCCCTCTGTGGATTCTCCTGTGCCTAAGATGAGGTGGAGCTTTTTCCCAGGAGGGAGCCCACAACCAACCACTCTCCCTCATCCTATCCACTTTCTTCTGTAACCAGCCAGCAGGCTGGGACCTTGTTGGTGTTGGGGGGGATAAGCCAGGCTCGAAAACAAGTTTCCCAACTCACCCAACCCTTTCTTCCCTCCCCAGGCAGCTGCTGGCAGATTTCCAGTGCCTGTCTTGTGACAAGCAACTCAACATGCGGGTGCCTGGCTCGTGAGTAGCACACAACACAGGCGCATTACGAGTCTGCATGGGTGGGACGGGGGGAGATGGGTGCTGGTGATGCTCCAGACCAGGCATGGGGTTCGGGGTGTCTGCCTATGAGGGTCCGATCCTGCCCAGCACCTTCCACAGGCCTGCCCGTCAGCGGGAGGATTAGGAGCTCTCCCTTAGGGCAGCAGGCAGGGGATGCCGTGAGGTACAAGCCTATGGGGTTTGGGGTGCTGCCACGAGCCAGGGTGAGTCATTTGTCTCCTGTCACCTACTGACGGCTCTTGCCCTCCCCAGGCCTATCCCGCCCATCCAACCACTTCCACCGCTGGTCCCTCACATCACTGGACAATCCCACCCTGTTCTAAAGACGGAGCATACCCACAGGTAGGGGACATGGGACCCATCCCCATCCCTGGGCTGCAGGATGGCCCTGCCCCAGCGAGGGAGAGTCCTTCCCTGAGCTGGGGAAAGGGCTCTGCTCCCTGGGCAGGGCAGGGGAGCAGAGATGTGACACAGAGGCTCAGCTGTGCTTGCCCCAGGCCTGGGGGTTTAGCAGCCTCCCCACTGTGCTGCCCCATCTCTCTCTCAGTGGCGCTGAAGCCACATGTGCTGAGTTGCGTGCTGGGTGCTGAGTGTTCCCATACCCTATCCTGCAGGGAGCGGATGGCTGCATGCAGGTACCCCGCCTTGCCACGGCAGTCTGGGGGCCAGCATACCCTCACACACCCGCTGCAGCGCAGCCTGCACCTCCAGCTTCTCCAGCCCAGTGCCCCACAGACACTCCAGCCCTCCACGCTGCTCCCCAGCAAGGTAGGGATGAAGAAAGAAGGGATCTGGCGGGGGTGACTGAGCTTGGGAGGGTGATGCTGAGCATCTGGGGAGGATCCATGCCACGGCTTCAGCAGGAGAGATGGGTATAGGTATAGAGGGTTGCTTGGGGATGCTGAATTGAGCCTTATGCTTTAGCCAACCCATTCTCTCCTCCCCAGCACGACAAGATAGAGCTGTTGGGCCAGGACAGCCGCAGGACTGACCCCTGCTCCTCAGCCCCAGGCACCACTGGCCCACTGGAGCAGAGGTCGGCCTCATCCCACAGCCACCTTCTCCAAGTACACCGGCCCCACCCACCCCTACAGCCTCGTAGGATGGATGCAGCAACCCGGCGGCCGGGAAGGACTGGGGGTCACTGGCAGAATCCACCCCAGCAGGCGAGGAAGTAGCTCCTAGCGATAGTAATAAATGGTGATGTTCGGCAAAGTGCCTGTGTGGCCTTAGTGGGGGGACCCTGGCTTGGGATCTGCCCTTGTCCTGTGGCCACATGTCACTGAAGGAGCTGAAAATGCCCCTGGCCACCCCACTGCTCCTCATCCCCAGGGTCGGAGCAACCTGAGCTGCTGCGCTCCCCCTGGCATCTCCACGAGTCCTGTGTGGCCCCCATGGCCCCTGCTAGGGGAGCCTGTGGCCCCACAGTGGGGCTGGGGAAGCTGCGCAGTGCCGCAGGAGGAGGAGGATGCTCAATTGCTGCTGAAGGTGATAGCAAATTGGCACCTGGCTGGGAAGGCTGGTGGCAGCAGCACACGGTGAGGGACAGCTCAACTCCCTGCTAAAAGCAGGAAACTTGTCCATATTGTTGCCCTTGCTTTCTGATTGTGAGTATTGCAGTGGCATTGGTAAAGAGCACAGGGTAGGAAGGGGCTTCAGGGCTTCATGCTACAGTTGGCTTCCTTGCTATTTATGACAAGGAAGGCAACACGTGTGGCTGTAATGCTTCTGGCCTCCAACTTAGATCATACCTAGCACACAATTCATCCATGAGCCATGGCACCACTTAGCTGGGGCCAGCCATGTTTTGGTGCCTCAAATTGCATAGGAGAGCTAACTCCCACCAGAAATAAGGGTGTGTGGACTTCTGAGGCTAGGATTCAACTCCCCTGGCTTCAGAAGTCTACAGAATAAAAGCTTAACACTGTGTCCCATTGTAGCCAAAGGACTGTAGTCATCTGACCATATGTGGTTGTTAAGGGACTGTGCTGTTGACTTCACTGCCTGTGTGGACCATGCAACCAACAGTCTTCAGTCCCTGACTGTAGACCCCTCAAGTGTCCTGGAAGCCCTGATATCAAGCTTAGATGTAGAAACATACACAGCAGTTACCTGCAGTTAGGTGAGAGGAATGCCAGTACAGGTATCTGTGGGATACCTGTAGGTGCCTGTGACGAGGTGAACTACTGCAGAGGATCAGGAGATGAGACAGAGGTTTGTGCTAAATGCACGAGGCTGTATTAACCAAATGCCACAGTGCTGAACCGGTGCCTGTGACAGGCACAGCCTTCATGGTAGCATGTAAGTGCCAGTGTAAGGTCGCAACTGCTCTGTTTGTTTAAGTCCCTTATACCCACCTGGACCTCAACAGGGCTTGAGAAGAGGATGTGTACCATCTCGGCATGGTCTGTTGAGGCTCCGCTTGGTGTTGCCTTCTTTGGCATGGCGACCTGGTTCAGGAACGGCACGGCGACCAACCCCAGGCCGCTCGGGCCATCAGCTCACGGACACCAATGTGGTGGATGGCAAATGGCGTTTCTTGGCGAGTAACACGGTGTTATATAGCCTGGGTTTAGAACGTCACGTCCGTCTGCTTACGACCTAGGCTAGGCCCTACTGGCTACGCGGAGGGGTGTCTTATCTTTCCGTACAGCGCGACATCTTCCCATCGCCAGACCCTAACTACCTACATTTCCCCCCTCCCTATGTTTAATTAAATAGGCTAATATAAAAAGTAAAAAAGTAGAAAAGTAGAAAAGGGTACACATATACATATAAAAAATGTTACAGCATGAGGCACTTCAGGTTAGTGTTTAATGGCTTCAGTTAAGTGGATAGTGAGGGGTAATTAAGGGGACGGGTTGTAAATTGGGGCAAGTTGGGATAAGTGGGGGTAATACTGAGTAGATACATTCTTAAAGTAGTTGGTGGCTTTCTACAAACATGTTAACCTGTTCTAGCCGGCTCTTGACAAATGACACGAGGCGGTTCAATATACAGGGTCCGAAGAGTAATACCAGCACGATCATTCTACTTGCCCTATAGTAACAAACCCCAAAATGAAAATCAGACAAAGGCATCGTGGCCCCCTCCCTTGGGGGCTATTTCGCTGTTGCTCGGGTTCCGCTGGTGTGGAGCTCCCGGGTGCAGACGGGATGGTTGGTGACTTGTCGTCCTCTCGTGTCACCGGGGCGTACGAGTTACGAGGGCGTTTGATGATCTAATCCCGTGAACAGAAACTCACAATTTTCATTAGCTTTATTCTGGAGGTCTAGTTTAATGGATTTAAGTGGGCACCACCTAACTCTGCCATTTTTTCTAACAGCGGCATACCCTCGCCCTGTAAGGGCTAGCCTCCATCGTTGTTCCCATCCCCATCTCCATTCCCGTTTTATATTGAACGGGAGCATATCGTCTCTTCCGAAAACATCATCTATGAGGGTGGAGACCATGGCAGAATTAAGCCCTTTATCCGCAATTGCCTTAACAATTGCTTGTACATCCTTAGGGTTTATTGGCGAGCGCACCCTCTGTCCCCCGTCTGTCACCTGACCGGGAATGCTAGTTTGACTGATGGGGCCCAGTCGGCACCCGCAATCTCTATTTCCTTGCAGTCCGTGAGAGGGACTTCTTCCCCTCGCCGTTCCTCTTTAGTCCGGATGGGAATACTTTGGCTCTTGACTTTGTTTACCTCCGTTTCCTCCTCCTCTGAGTTTGAATCGGCTTCGGGCCACCCACCCCAGCTAGCGTCTGAGTCCGCGTCCGAGTCGGACGGAAGTCGACTGACCGGTTACCTCAGGCTTCTCGCGCCTTTCCGTTGGGCTGCGGCCCTGCCCGCTTTTCTTGTGGGCGGGCCGTTCCCTCCCTCTGGGCTCTCCCCGCCCTCCTGGTTCGCCCCGCCCCCTGCTCGGCGGGGTGTTTGCCCTACAAGGGCATTTTTTCAGACGGCCGCTCTGATTGGCTTTCCGCCCCTCGCTCGCGCCCCCTCCCCCTTTCGGTTCTCCTTCTCATTCTCCTCCCCCCCCCTTTTATGCGCACTTGTCAGTTCTAGCACTTCCCCCCTGTTCCCGCCGAGAGCATCTTCGCCCCGCCCTTCTTCTCTCCGCTCGGCGCCATTTTGGGGCTCATAGGGCGGTGGTCTAACCCCGATTGCCTCGGACTCCCTTCTCCGCGGCGCCCCTGGCCTCCTCGACCAACCCACCCCGAAAGGATTTTGCTCGTTCCTGTCCCTCCGTAGGCGGGTCGGGATTCAGGAACTGGGGAGGCGTGTCGCCTTTCTGCATATCTTTAGGCTCGGTAGAGCCGTCACCGTCTGGGGGGTGCAGAGTTTGTGTAGCTGCCCTGACTCCCAATTTCGGGGTAGCCCACAAACAGTTCTTTGCTGCCTTCCAGGTCTCCTGCTCTTGCATGGCCTTGCACAGGGCCTGTACGACTTCCCCCCATGACTGAAGGTATTTCCCACAACCCGAGGACATCATCTCCTTGAACAACGCTTTAGTGCATTTATCCCACACCTCAGGGTGGAGAATATCCACTGGCTGGTCAATGACCCCAGTTTGTAAAAGCCTCGCAACTGCAAGAGTAAAGTCTTTGGGCTTACAATCAATACCCCACTGCTTATGTAACTGAGATACGACCTTCACAAGGGCTTCCATCCTCCTTGTTGGTCCGGGAGCATCCTCCTCGCCGGGCTGGTCCAGCCGCTCCGGCCGCCGTTCACCTGTCCAGACGATTCCTGGGTTTCGGCACCACTTGTTGCCTTCGTTGGCATGGCGACCTGGTTCAGGAACGGCACGGCGACCAATCCCAGCCTGCTCGGGCCATCAGCTCACGGACACCAATGTGGTGGATGGCAAATGGCGTTTCTTGGCGAGTAACACGGTGTTATATAGCCTGGGTTTACAACGTCACGTCCGTCTGCTTACGACCTAGGCTAGGCCCTATTGGCTACTCGGAGGGGGGTCTTATCTTTCCGTACAGTGCGGCATCTTCCGATCGCCAGACCCTAACTACCTCCAGCTTGGGTAGGAGCAGTAGTGGCACCTGATAAACATTTTGTTAGATCACTGTATTCCTAAGCTTTATTTCCTGCTCCCGATGCCTGATGGCATAAATTCTTGAACAGCAAAGCCCATGCAAGGCCCCCAGCTTCTCGCTGCTCGAACACAGAGAAGATCAGTCAGAATATAGAGAGGTGACGCAGGGATTTTCTGTGTGCGCGCGATACGTTTGTTCTCTATTTGCAGAACCAGCTGATCAGGAGAGCAGTGTGGCTTCTGAACAAGAGAATTATTCTTAGTGCAGCAGAGGAATAAAAACGCCTGGGTTGTTGCTAACTGTTGAGAGCCCTTTAAAAATTATGCTTTTGAACATAGTGAAATGTTTAGTGAAGATGACAAAAGTTCAAGCAAAAATGCAGATGCAAGCACATGCGCAGGAGAACAGCACAGCCAGGAGATTCCCCTTATTTATTCATTTCTGCCACGTGTTTACACCTACAAAGCTAAAATACTTCTTGTAGCAGATCTTTTTTTGGTTATCTTTATTTTTGCTTCTGATACCGGTAGTGAATTCCTGTAGAACACAGAAAGTTTGCAGGATGAGGAATGCACCAATATGTCATAATCTGGCGCAGGAAGAAGCAGGGCAGGACCTGGAAGAGATTTGTAGTTGGGGACAAGATTCAAATGACGTTTCTGGGCTTGGAGCATGACGTGTGCAGGAATTATTCCAGCACTGTGCTGCCAAGCACCCCAGCTCTGCTTGGGCTGCTGCCTAATGCTGAGCACAAATACACTCTGGAGGTACTTCGTTTCTATTGCCCAAGAGATTGGATCTGCTCCTGCATGTGCCCACATCAGTACTGTGGGAGATCTTTAAGTCCACCTGAACTCCTGAGCCTGCTGAGCTCTGGATCTCCAGAGGTGGCTTGTTAGGTTGTTGGAGCATATTTCGTCCGCACTTGCATGTCTGGGTTTCTCCACATGCAGTGGAAGGTGGTACCCACTTTTACTGTAATACTCCAGTTGATGGAGCACTCTTCTGGCATATTGATGGTCTTGGGTTCACTTCTCAGTCTGTTTTGCCAGGGTGAGGGTTTGGATCCACATCTTCCTGATTTCAGAAGAGCCAGAGACATGAATAAGCAGCAGCGTTGGGTCTGGAAAGCAGTTTTTCTTGAGGCTGTTGTGAAGGCTCTGTGTCTCTTGCTTGCTGAGTATACTCCATGAGCCAAGTCTTCCCAAATGCGGATAAAGGAAGAGTGACAGCCACTTCATGAAGGAAATGACACGAATTCACTTCATGAAGGCAATTCAAGAATTCACAAGAGTTGCCTTTGGACCGGAAGTCACAGTGGCTCCTGAAACTTGGAGCTGTCTGTGGTGCATGCTGATGGAAGGGAGCAAGATTTGGAAATGGTACAGCACACAGAGAGCTCCCATTAGTAGCTCCAGTATGCTTTGTTTGCACATGCCAGCTACGTGGAACCAGGCTGGCTTGCAGCTGCATAACTACGTAGAGACCTGCCAGCCAACCTCTGTACAGCCAAAGCTCAGCCTGTCCTCCCTCACCTCTTCCCTGCCTTCCTGCTGCTCTCTGCAAGCATTCTCAACCTTTGAATAGAGCTGATCCTACAGTTCTCTAAGCTTGCTCTTTCTCTGTAAAATCCAAATGTCTCATCCTCTGAAAATAACCTCTCTCCAGTTGCTCATTATCTTGAGCCAGGTGGAGATGCCCTCGGGGCTGGCAGCTGGGTCTGACAGCCTCAGGGTGAGTGTGTCATGGAAAGATGGACAGATGGCAGAAGAATAGGGAAAACCAGTTGCAATGTGCTACCGCTCCCTTGGGGGCTGCAAAGAAGAGTAAGATTAAAAAGACCTTTCTCATGACATTTCATACCCCAGAAGCACTGTAGTGGGGGAAGAGAAGTCCCTGGTGCAAGTGCCCCAGTGGGCTGTGGATTGGGAAGGATGCCTGTCGGGGGGCTTTTCTCCATCTGCTCTACAGCCCTTCACTGCTTGTCATGACTTTAGTCCCCTAGCGAGGCTGAACTGCCCATGGGATGTCAGAGCTGCAAGGCTGGACCAGGCCGCCAACTGAGCAATGTCCCGGAGCCGAAAGTCCTTGCCTATCATAAGGAGGTTGGTGGTATGGTATTTCTGGACCCTTTGTTTCCTACTGAGTCTAGAAAGACCCAAAAGTGAGATACCGGGGGGTGGGGGTGGGGGTGGGGGGGTGAGTATGTTTGTGTGGCTAACAAAGGGAATAACTGCTTCAGTTTTCTGAGAGGGACATGTACAGTTTAAGTTAATTTTCAGGGATCTTTCTACAGTGCCTGGAAAGAGAAATGCACATTGGAGAAGAGATTCCTCCCCCGTCTCTGGTGCCAGGTGTTGAAAGCACATGCACCTCTCTATTGCTGCACAAGAACCCTGAAGGATGGGTTCAGTCCAGTTTCTCCATTTCCTTGCGTGTGCGCAGGTAGACAGTGCAATCCAGGCCCCTTAGGGCCCCTAGACATCTGCATGGCCTGGCAGATCCAACACAGGAGCTGGGATAAATCTGTCCCCTTCCAGAGAGGATGCCCTGGTCTTCTCAGAGAGCACCACTTGCTTAGGTTTAGACAACTGAACCTAGCCAAAGAAGTTTCACTTTTGCATCATAAAAGCTGGGTCAGCAGGCCTGTTCTGGACCTTGACAATTTGAATAACGAATTCCATGACTGGGATTGTTCTGAGCTGTGTATTTATTTTTCTACATTCATTCTTACTTCTTTTGTTTGCTTTCCCTTGCTGTTCAACTTTTCCAAACACTGAAGCACCTGAAGAGACAGTTTCTCAAGGCAGATTGTGTTTCTGTTCTCTCGAGCGTGTTTACTGGATAGCAACAGTAACTGGACTTCTTGTTAGAAATTTTCTTCTCTGGATTTGTGATCTACTTCGTTTCATGGGTAAGGCTCTTCTAGTAGGATTCATGGCTCTGGCTCAGTACACCACATTCCCTCTGCATTGTTCCAATTCTGCATTGTTGGAGGGCAGCCCGTGCAGGAGCACAATGACAGGGCACAGCCCAGCTGCTGGCTGGTGGTGGCTGTGGCACTCCTGATCTCCTCACCCAGCCGGTCCATTTGCACACAAACACCATAGTCTTGCCAAAAATATAAATACTGCTGGAGAGTAGGGGCTAAAAATCTATTTCCTGGAGGTATCCTGAGCAATTTCTCAGGTGTTGGCTGGGTCAGCCCTCATCATGTCTCCACACACAAGTGCACTCAGATGACTTCGCCATTGGTCAGCAGCGGCATGTACGGGAGGAAAAATTCCAGCTGTCCTCTTGTTTTGCAGCTTTCATACCACTGAAAGGTTCATGGGGGCAAGTGCCTTCCTGATCTTCAAATACATGGGCAAAATGTGGGGTACACAGCTAGTGCCATTGAAACTTCGAGCTGGAGGAAGGCTGATCCGCCACCACCTTCTGTTCTCAGTGAGGCCAGATGTGTGAGATTTGCAATGTGTTCTCTAGCCCTAGAGCTGCTCTGCAACAGTACATTTGTGAAGTGGGAGGAGCTCCTTCATTTCCATGGGCCAGTATGTGACTGTCACTCTCCACGTCACTCTCACTCTCCATTTTAACTTCCAGGTTGCACAGCTGTCACCCACTCTCGATCCCTACATTTATCTCTGCAGCATG
The DNA here is from genome assembly GCF_033783945.1 of Neopsephotus bourkii. Classification (NCBI taxonomy): domain Eukaryota; kingdom Metazoa; phylum Chordata; class Aves; order Psittaciformes; family Psittacidae; genus Neopsephotus; species Neopsephotus bourkii. The sequence goes on from NW_026900713.1 coordinate 17,417, forward strand.
AATGCACTCTAAGAGCCAAATTAATATCCTTGCTATTGTATCCTTGCTCTTCTCTCTTCCTTCTCTTCTTCTTTGCTCTCAAAGAAGGGGTCCTTCTGTTCTTTACTACTGATTCTCAGGTGCTGATCACTGGTCAGATGATGCTGCCACTGCATGGACAAATATGAAAAATGAGATTCTTCCACTGAGGTCTATTTGGGACTGCAGGGAGATGCATTGTCCTGGGAAACATGTTCACAGATAGACAAGGGTAGAGCAGTTGATGTCATCTACCTGGACTTGTGCAAAGTGTTCAGCACCGTCCCACATGACATCCTTGTCTCTAAATTGGAGAGACATCAATTTGATTGGTACATATCCAGGTACATAGCAAATAAAAAACAGATTAGGGAGAACGTAGGCCCCCTTCAAGAAGCTCTCAGGTGAACTAGCTACATAGGATTTGGAGAAGGCTGAGGTTCTGAATGAATTCTTTGCCTCGGTCTTCTCTAGCAAAGGCTCTGACCGCACCACCCAAGTCTTGGAAGGCAGACGCAGGGACTGTGAGAATGGAGACCTTGGGCCCACTGTAGGAGAGGAATTGGTTCGAGACCATTTTAAAAATCTGAACGTACACAAGTCCATGGGACCTGATGAAATCCATCCGCGGGTCCTGAAGGAGCTGGCGAATGAAGTTGCGAAGCCGCTGGCCATCATATTTGAAAACTCATGGCAGTCAGGTAAAGTTCCCGACGACTGGAAAAAGGGCAATATAGCCCCCATTTTCAAGAAGGGGAAAATGGATGACCCAGGGAATTACAGACCAGTCAGTCTCACCTCTGTGCCTGGCAAAATCTTGGAGCAGATTCTCCTGGAAGGCATGCTAAGGCACATGAAAAACAACAAGGTGCTTGGTGACAGCCAGCATGGCTTCACTGAGGGGAAATCCTGCCTGACCAATTTGGTGGCCTTGTATGATGGGGCTACAGAACTGATGGACAGGGGTAGAGCAGCTGATGTCATCTAACTGGATTTGTGTAAAGCGTTCGACACTGTCCTACATGAAATTCTTGTCTCTAAATTGGAGAGACATCAATTTGATGAATGGACCACTCGGTGGATAAAGAACTGGCTAGATGGCCGCACACAAAGAGTTGTGGTCAATGGCTCAGTGTCTGGCTGGAGACCAGTAACAAGTGGTGTCCCTCAGGGATCGGTGTTGGGACCTGTCTTGTTCAACATCTTCGTCGCTGACATGGACAGTGGGATTGAGTGCGCCCTCAGCAAGTTTGCCGATGACACCAAGCTGTGTTGTTCGGTTGATACGCTGGAGGGAAGGAATGCCCTCCAGAGGGACCTTGACAATCTTGTGAGGTGGGCTGATGCCAACCTCATGAAGTTTAACCATGCCAAGTGCAAGGACCTACCTGGGTCGGGGCAATCCCAGACACAGCTACAGGCTGGGCAGAGAAGAGATTCAGAGCAGCCCTGCAGAGAAGGACTTGGGGGTGCTGGTCGATGAGAAAATGAACATGAGCCAGCAGTGTGCGCTTGCAGCCCAGAAAGCCAACCGTATCCTGGGCTGCATCAAAAGGAGCGTGACCAGCAGGTCGAAGGAGGTGATCCTGCCCCTTTGCTCTCGTGAGACCTCACTTAGAGTATTGTGTGCAGTTCTGGCGTCCTCAACATAAAAAGAACATGGATCTGTTGGAACAAGTCCAGAGGAGGGCCACGAGAATGATCAGGGGACTGGAGCACCTCCCGTATGAAGATTGGCTGAGAAAGTTGGGACTGTTCAGCCTGGAGAAGAGAAGGCTGCGTGGAGATCTCATAGCAGCCTTCCAGTACCTGAAGGGGGCATATAGGGATGCTGGGCAGGGACACTTCATTAGGGACTGTAGTGATAGGACAAGGGGTAACGGGTTAAAACTTAAACAGGGGAAGTTTAGATTGGATATAAGGAGGAAATACTTTCCTGTTAGGGTGGTGAGGCACTAGAATAGCTTGCCCAGGGAGGTTGTGAATGCTCCATCCCTGGCGGTGTTCAAGGCCAGGCTGGACGAGACCTTGGGTGATATGGTTTAGTGCGAGGTGTCTCTGCCCATGGCTGGGGGGGTTGGAACTTGATGATCTTAAGGTCCTTTCCAACCCTAACTAAGACGGTCCCAACACTGATCCCTGAGGGACACCACTCGTTACTGGTCTCCAGCTGGACATTGAGCCATTGACCACAACTCTTTGTGTGCAGCCATCCAGCCAGTTCTTTATCCACCGAGGGGTCCACCTCTCATAGAATCACAGAACCATAGAACGGTTAGAGACACCTCGCTCTAAACCATATCACCCAAGGCCTCATCCC
>NW_026900714.1:0-20270 GCF_033783945.1 Neopsephotus bourkii
TCTGGTTTTCTCTGATAGGTTTTGTTGGTCCTCTTAACATACATTTTCCACCTCATAATATGTTTACAATGCTAAAGAATAATCAGTTTGAAGATGTTACCTTCTATCCTAGTAAACCTGTTGTAGGATTAACTGTCTTTACAGATGCAAGCAAAATCAATCACACAGCCGGATATGTTTGACAAACAGACGATGGTTGGAAAGAACAGAAGATATTTGGTCATTTTTCCAATTCACTAGAAACACTAGAGCTAAGTGCTGTTATTGCAGTATTTCAACGATGGCCTGACACCCCCCTTAGTATTGTCTGAGATTCTTTATATGTTGTAAGCATTGTTCAACGTATAGAAAGGGCAATTTTACAAGAAGTCAGTAATCACAGGTTGTGGATCTTGTTAAAAACCTTATTACATCTTGTGAATACTTGTAAATGTATGTCCAGGTTTCTATCGACCTTTGGAGATCTTTATAAATACTGCTGGCTACGTCTTCCAGCATAGGCTGGCCACCTGTGTCGGAATGAGTGTGCATTTTAGTCAGTATAAAAGCCCAAGCCTCATGCAATGTGGGGGAGGCAGAGCCTCTGCGGGGACGCCCGCTAAGGCTGAGCCTGCCACCTCGCACTGTGATGATGCTTCTTGGAGCTGGTTTTCTTGTTAGTCTCCACAGGGTCCTTGTGCCACGTTCTGTACGTGTGATTGTGTAGTGGAAGTAATGATTGTTGGGATTTTGTGCTTCAAATATTGTAGTTGTGTGGACTGTGCTTGTGGGATCCCATATGTGTGTGTGTGTCTGTGTTGAGAACAGACGGTGTTCTGTGTATTTTTTGTTGTTGGGTTCATATAAAAGTTTTTAATGGATAGCGGTTTAACATTTCAGACAAGAAAGGGTTAATGCAAAAGTGAGGTTGCCGGCAGATATTTATGGTTGCTGCTGAAGCAGGCAGGCAGCTGTAGCTGCTGCCGAGCAGGCAGGCGTTTGTAGCCGTGCAAAGCAGGGTGAGCAACTTCATAAAAAAAAAAAAAAAAGAAAAAGAAAAACAAAATGTTTATTTGATAAGAGTTTATTCCCCATGTTCAAAAACAGCTGCCCTCCGATTCGGCTCCCAGTGCTCCACTGGTGGAAGGACCAGGAAAGACACCAGAGCCGGGGAGAGAAAAAACAAAACAAAGTAAAACAAAACGAAGCTTAATAAATATGTTTAAAGTAACCTGGGGATGAATCCAAGACTTGGAGGAATCTAAGTAGCATCAGGGTGGCAGATACAGAACCTATCTACTTCTCAAGAACTGATAACCTGGAGGAGGAGGTGTATTTGTGTCCTCCTGCCTACAGGTCCATGGCGACTGCCTGCAAAGTTTGTCAAGCCTTGCCATGAGCTGGACAGACAAATGGAGAAACCTGATGCCTCAGCTGCAGGAGCTGAACAGGAATACCCCAAGCAGAATGAGATAGAGGAAGAGAAAAACCAATGATTGCTAAACATCATTTGAGGGCAACTGAAAAGTAACAACTTGAATATGTGTGTTTGTAAAGTAGTTATTGTTAGAGACTTTGATTTTGTGTATGAAACCACCTGTATTTACTAGCCAGTTGCTGATAAGAAACTACACCTTGTATTATATGGATTTGTCACCTGTAAATGAAATGTTAGAGTATGCAAATTTGTAGTAGCTGCTAGAAAATGCTAAAGCAAAAGATAGAAATATTCTAATACAGTGGTAGTGTTATAAAGCAGGTAATGGAACAAATTAAGAGGGTGAGAGAATTCCACTGGTAAGAAATTTCTTTGGCTAGTCCCTTGCTGGCATCAGCATCTTCAACATGCTGCTGCACCCTGTGATAGTTACTCTGCTAATGTAAATCTGTGTGTCTGCCTTTGCCATAATAACAGCTTGTTATTGGATGAAGCAGGTGAAACTCTGCATTGACAACCAGGTGCAAGGACTGAGGCTGACCAAATGCCTGCTACCACAATCAAGGGCAAGACTGGGTTGGTCTCTGTGTTTGCCACCAAGAAGAACCTTTAGCTCCGCTGCTGGTTGCAACCCAGCAGGCGTGGAGCAGTGGGGACACATGCCATGCCAGATCTTGATGTGAAGGATGGCCTCCCCTGTTACCAGAGAGCCGTACGTGTTGCATAAACCTCTCAGACCATAGTAGCTCTATACACAAGGAGCTGCGACAACTCAAAAAAAATTTACACAAGTTAAAGGAAGGTGACTCTTGGGACCTTACCTCCTGGTTAAGATCACTGGGACTAGGATCCTGACTAAGCAGTATTTTAAGCCATATTTTGCCTGTATGTATCTTGATTTTGTTCATTTTGATTTGTTTGCCTTGCATTATTCAATGCATTCAAAGCAGCCTTATGAAAATTGTAACAAATATGTTTGTAAAAGAAAAAGGGGGAATTGTGGAAGCGTGGTTAGCAAGCAAGGGTTACGTTCCCATGGCTGAACTTGTCCAGGGACCAGTTTTGTAAAAGTCAGTAAGAAACCCAGCTCGGTAAAAAACACCAGCTGTGCAAAAGGATAAGCTGGCCTTGTAGTTAACGAGTATCCTGAAGGGAGGAACAAGGATGTTAGAAGAAGGGATGTAACTACAGGAGTTTCCCAAGAATGTGTGTGTGTAGCAGTCTAGCTCTATATATACCCTAGGCTTAAGCAGAATAAATGGAACACTTCTATCAATCATATGGATTGTGCTGTGTTCCCTCCGCATCGCGACGACATAGAGTCTCCGACAATTTACAACATCATTTGAGACTTGTGAATGTTTTGGATGGCCTTTGAATACCCTTGAGACCCGCCTGCTGATTGTGATGGGGATCAGCATGTTGGCACACACAGAGTGTATGTTTTACCCATGGCCATACCACCCTGGGAATGGCCCTTTTTGTCTGATCTTCAAAGTTAAGCAGGTTCGGGTTTGGGTCTGATCTAGGGTTAGATGATGATACAGGAGGACCACCAAGAGATTTTCTCTGAGGCTGAGAAGTCATGATTGGCAGGATGTGTGGTATCATATGGGCAAGCACCCAGGCCAGTGGCCCCTCCAGTGCTTTGCAACTTCATCCCTGAACAAGTGTGAAATCTGGAAAAACTAGTAAAACATTTACTTAGACAAGGTGTGTTGTCATCCTGGTCATATCAGATAGGGACAAATCATGACAACATGCTGGGGCTTGGTCTATGCTTACAGAGCCCTTCTCAACACCATCTAGTAAACTCAAGGGGAAAAATATGTCTCTGGATCTGATGGCAAAGCAACAGACAATGCAGCTACTGAAAACCCAAGCACAGCAGCTACCCCAACCCAAGCAAAAAGAACAGAAGCTACTTGAACCCCAACAACAGACCCTGCAGCCACTCCAACACCAGTGACAGACACTGAAGCTGAACAAAAGGACCAATCCATGCCAATATCGGTTGCCCCTATAAGCAATATGAAAAGCAAACAAAAAGCACAATAAGCACCTCATGTAGTGAAGGAAGCTGAAGACTCAGTGCACAAACTAGAGGGGGCAACATCAGAAAGAGAGGAATTAATACAGAAATCAAGGAAGAGGTAAGTTCTTGGTCCAGGACCTTGACTGTGCTTCGGCATATGCAAAAATATTTAAGCTGTCTTGCAAATCAGCACATCGTCAACCGGTTGCTCCAATGCTGGTAAAATAGGGCTGACAGTCATGAACTAGAAAGTAGGGAAGCCAAGTAGCTGGGATCACTTCCTAGGGAAGGGGGAATTGACAAAGCAATTGCAAAAGAGAAACGAGGGACAATTGGGTTTACTGGACTGTGTGGAACAGATGGCCTGGCACATCACTCCCATAGTATAAGGCTCTAGTAGATACTGGTGCACAGTGTACCCTGATGCCATCAAGCTATCAAGGGGTAGAACACATTTCTATTTCTGGAGTGACAGGAAGATTCAAAGAGCTGAGTGTACTGGAGGCTAAAATGAGCCTGACTGGGAAGTAGTGGCAAAATCATCCCAATATTTTAGTTGTTGCTAAGTAATGCTTACCCCAATAAAGGACTTATCAGTCTCTCATGCTCTGCCAGTGAGGAGGGGTATGGGAAGCTGGGAGGAAGCAGAGACATGACACCTGACCCAAACTAGCCAAACGGGTATTCCATACCAAAGCATGTCATGCCCAGTATATAAGCGGGGGGGAGTTATCCAGAAGGCCCATACTGCTGCTCAGGTCAGGCTGTGTATTGGGAGACGGGGGGGGGGGCACAAAATCACAAAATGGAATATAGAAATCTTTAGAATTAGTTTTAAGTAATGTTAAGTTTGATGGCTTTGGAACAGTAGCAATGGAAAATTACTGAGGTGCACGATACATAGAGAAAAAATATATAGAGTGCAGCTAGAGAACATACTGAGAATTCTCACAAGATAAATCGTTATAGTTGACATAGTTTTAAGAAAAAAACAGTCTAGAAGAACAGGACACAGGGATAAAGAGTATCTGGGAATGGCAGGTGTCCAGGATGGGCTACAGTTAAACTAACTGATAAGTAGGAGGATAGGAGGATTATTGTCTGGTGCTAACGAACCAATTAAACTGGTATGAGCATCTACTGCGCGTGCTTCAAAAGCTGCCAGAAGTGATGAAGATTGTTGGAAGAAGTAAACGACCCTCAGAGACCATCACCACAATTCTGTAAGCATGCGGGGAACTCTCTGGAAAGTGATGTAATGCATACGTAGCCTCAGGAATATGTATGTATGCCCAGTGGCTATAAAAGGACGGCTTGTGTGGCAATTAGGGGGATACACGCTAGGTGAAGCTATCCTCCGTGTCTCCCGGCTTCGCAATAAAGAATACCTGCTTGTCAACTTGAAGACTTTGTTGGCGAGTTTGTTCTGGAGTTTTCTCCTAATCAATTTGGCGACCCAGATGGGACCCTCTCTGCTCGGCTGCAGGACCCGCTGAGGACAGGGCTCCCTAGGGCCCTTGGGAATTATTCCCGGAGGGACCCCTGGACTCATTCAGATTTCTGCAGGAGCAGACAAGGACCATCTCATAAAAGATATTCTTTTCTTTCATATAGTTGGTAAGGTGCAGGGGGCATCTCGGTTTGGTAAATTGGTTTGGTAAATTCGTTTGGTAAGCATACACATGGTTTGGAAGCCTTCTGTAAATTGAGATAGGAAATCTTGTGGGTAAAGGCGTATACCCAGATGCTAGCGTCTGTTTGGTATACACCCACAAGAAGCAGGGGGCTTCTTGTGGTTTGGGTCCTGCAAGACGCAGGGGGTGTCTTGTAGGAAAGGTTTTGGATTTTACTGGCATACACCCACAAGAAGCAAGGGGCTTCTTGTGGTTTGTGTGGGTCATAGAAGACGCAGGGGGTGTCTTGTGGAAATGGTTTTGAATCTCATTGGAAAAAGTATTTGAACTGGTATTCGATTTGTTTTGTGGCTTGTTACAGTGCTGATTTTGGTCTTGTGATTTTGGTATCGGTGAACTGCATTATTAATTGTGGTCTGTTTTATAGAATTTTAGTCTCTGTATCTGTTTCAAGTGCTGTAACTGTGTGGAGCGTGTCTGTGGGATCCCTAGTGTGTGTGAGAGATTAATAATGGGAAATCAGCAAAGTGAGGAGATAATGAAAAAGAGTCCTTTAGGGTGCATTTTGGCACATTGGAAAGAATTGGGCGGGTCTCCTGGGGGCTCAGTAAATAAGAAAACATTGATAAAATATTGTAACCTTTGTATACTTTGGAAGATCAGGAAAAATGGCCTAAAAATGGAACTCTTGTTATAAAAATTCTGTCTTGACCATGATCTGATTTAATTAATTTTTATTACAATTTATTAATATCGAGAGGCAATAAGCAAGCAGCGCTGGCTGCGCTGGGGAGTCTCTGCTCCACCCAAGACGCACACCGAGATTTCTGGCGTAGTCCCTTATACTCCGCGGTCTTGGGTTTCAGCCCATCCTGTCGTCTCCTTCACCCAAATAATGACGTGATTCCTTTTCATTGTTCTCCTCCTGTTGCTGGGGTCTTATCTTTGGGTGAAGAAACTTCTTAAAAAGTTATTGAATTCCTTGGCAATACATTAACAGGGGATGTCTGTCACAAGCTTAACCAGCATCTTAGCCCCCTAAATTCCATTTCTTATATAGTTACTTATTCAGTACACAAGTTTCACCTCATCCTGTAACAGGATGTATCTCTTGATTACCTAACCCCCTTAAGGCATTCAAGCAGTTAAACAAAGAACCCCTTTAATTAGTAAAGCGTTTGAGACATTCAAGTAGTTAAACAAAGTACCACTTAAAGTAACAAAGTGTTTGATTAGGAAGGATTATTCCTTTGTTTCTTCTTCTCTTTCATCATTGTATTGACAGGAAGGTCTATCATAATCTGATCATTCTTATACATTCTACACATGATAAAATGATTTCAAGGATTTTTGATTCCACCCAAAGTACAATGATGACAAGGATTCCTAAGTTGCTGACACGAATCATTCCTATATATCTCACACTCTGAACTATAACACATTGTTACAATGAATGTTGTTTTTGAGGCGGCAAGGAAAATGGGATGAAGTAACATATGCAGATATGTTTTTCACATTGCGAAATCACCCGGAATGACAAAAATAATGTGGAATTAATATAGCACCTTCGGATCCTTTAGTTTTAGCTATAGAAAAAGAAAGGAAGCAGGCAGGGAATAGATTGGAAAGATGTTGTTCTGGTTGTGATATTGGGGAAATTTGTTTGATACTTATGAAACGAGCTGAGGATAACAGGGTTGAAGATAGAATAGAGGATTATGTTTCCCCAAAAGTACCGGATCAGAGACCACCTCCAATTGAGGAGGAATCCTCTGATTCAGATGAGGACCAAGAACAAAGTATAAAGCAAGAACAAAGTGTAAAACCAAAACAAAGTGTGAAACCAGAACAAAGTGTAAAGCAAATTTCCTCCTCTCCTGTTGCTGCCCGCATTCGTAGTAAAACTAATACTGTCCTGCAAGCCCCTCTGAGGGAAGCAATGGGACCGGAGGGACGTACCAAAATAAAAGTGAATTTTTCTCTAGGAGATTTGGGTAATTGGAAGCAGATTGCAAAAGAGTATTGAAATGACCCTATAGGGGTAGCAAAGAAATTTGAGATACTGGTAAAAAGCCAGGATCCTGACTGGAAAGATACAGATGTAATCCTGGATGCATTAACAGAGACAGAAAAACAACTGGTTATAAAAACTGCCTGTACTCAGGTAAATGCTCAGATTACTGCAGGGGTGATAGAGGGGAGGGTTGAAGATCATATCCCCTCTCAGCTCCAAATTGGGATTATGATGATGATGAAGATTATGCATCTTTGAAAAGATATCAGAATTGGATTAAATATGGGCTTGAGAATGCTATACCTAAAACAGTAAATTGTTTGGTGCTGTTTGAAATAAGACAGGGGCCGAGGGAGTTGCCGACAGAGTTTCTGGATAAGCTCAGAGGAGCTATGCGAAAATGCACCACACTGGATCCTTCCTCAGAGGAAGGAAAATTACAGCTTGCAAATTCCTTTGTGGGGCAGTCATCGGAGGATATCAGGCGAAAGTTTCAGAAGTTATCTGTGACTGAAATAAGAGATATGGAAGTTACTGGAAGTGGCTTGGAAAGTACGCAGGAATAGAGAACAAGTTAAAGAGAAGAAATTAGGAAAGGTCGTAACAACATCTATGATTGCAGCACTGGGGCAAGTGAATGAGAAATATAATGACATGAAAGGCAGAGGTCGTGGCCGAGGAATGGGAATGAGAGGCAGAGAGGGGGATTATAGGAGAACTCCCCTCAGTCAGGATCAATGTGCAAACTGCAAAGTGTTTGGACACTGGAAATGGGAATGTCCACAGGGAAAACAACAAACTCAATTGACCACTGAATTGGAATTAGATTGACGGGGACATGGGGAATCTACCCTAGCGGATCCACTGGTTAAAATCAAGCTAGGGGCTACAGAAAAAGAAGTGGAATTTCTTATAGATACTGGGGCAACTTATTCAGTTTTGAACCAAGATTTGACATTAAAAGGAAAAGAGTCTGTAATGGTTGTGGGAGCTACTGGCCGTCAGGAAAAAGCATTCTTTCTAAGACCTTTAAAATACAAGATAGGAAAACAAATCGGGGTACATAAGTTTCTATATATGCCAAATTCACGCAAATCATTATTGGGAAGAGATTTATTAGAACATTTGGAGGCAATCATAACTTTCAAAAGAGGTGAAATAGAACTAAAAGTAAAAGAGGACCGATGAATTGAAGCTATGAGTGTGTCATTAATTCAACAGGAAATCGAGAAGTCCAATTCACCCGAAGAAGAAGAAATCCTCAATCAGGTATATCCAGGAGTTTGGGCATCAGAAATCCCAGGTAAGGCAAAGAATGCTTTGCCTATTAAAACTGAAATAAAAAGGGGGGCCTGCCCAGTTCAAAAAAAACAGTATCCTCTAAGAATACAAGATAGAAGGGGAATTAAAGAAATAATTGATAAATTTTTAAGGTATGGGTTATTAGTGGAATGTGAATCGGAATATAACACTCCTATTTTACCAGTAAAGAAAGCAGATGGGAAAAGCTATAGGCTAGTTCAAGATTGAAGGGCAATAAATAAAATAGTAGAGGACATCCACCATGTGGTGGCTAATCCATATACTTGACCAAACTAAAATTAAATCAGAAATGGAACTAAACCCCAGTCAAAAGATGAGGTTAGTCCATTTGAGATTTTGTATGGAAGACCATATCAATCCCAGTTTAAAGGAGAAAGTCTTCTGGAAGTGGGAGAAGGCTATCTCCAACAGTTGCTGATCAATCTGGGAAAACTATTGGAGGAGATAAATGAGAGAATAATAGGGACAAGAGCAAGAGGTTTGGATTATCCGATTCACCCTTTCAGATATGGAGACTGGGTTTATGTTAAGAAGTTTTCAGGAGATCCTCTACAGGAGAAGTGAAGAGGACCATACGAGATATTACTGACCACCTTCACAGCAGTAAAGATAAAGGAACAACCCGCTTGGATACATTATTCAAGAATAAAGAAAGCACCAGAGCCAGAGAAGACATGGTAGATGGAACCTTCAGTACCCTTGCGTATGAAATTGCATCGACATAATTTGGACTCATATGATAACTGGCACACAAGCTTGGGACCAGAACTTATTCCTGAAATTAGTGCAGAATGTTACTAATGTTTTAATCATAGTGACTGTTGGGTGTGTGCACAGTTGCCTAAATCAGGAGAAAGCCTGGATCTCCCATTAATTGGAGTTCCAATTCCTAACACTGTCTCATGGACAAATTTGTGGGTGAACACTAGCAATCTGTAGTCAAAGGAAAGGTTAACATTTGGAATAGTTATTCCTAATCCAGGTAATAAATATTATATCTGTGCACAAAGATGTATTACATCAGGAACCAGGGTAGGAGATCATGCTTGTTTAAATGCCACAGATGTAGGTCATCATTCAAATTGCAATCATACTATTAATATAGATGGTATCATAGTTCAGTAGTGGCCCGTTCCTAAAGGGAAAGGATGGTATTGGTTATGTGGAAAAAATGCTTCTAAGACTCTACCCCCCAGCTGGAAGGGGGCATGCACCTTAGGTGCTGTAATAGCCAATTTTACTATTATGGATAGGTATCCTTCTGGGACCTGGATTAGAAGTTTTGCTAAACGAATTAAGTGAGGGTTTAACCCTATTATTGAACGGCACAGCGCTTTTCATAGTTTTGTAAGAGGGCTAATTCCATCTTTGGCAGTAAGTGAATTAGAGAAGGAAATTGTAAACATCTCAGCGACCATAGAGGAAATGGAAAGTTAAAACATCAATATAATCCATGCAGAACAACAAGAGATAACCAGCCTGTCTAAAGTGGTATTACAAAACCGAATGGCTCTAGACATGTTATTGGCATCACAAGGAGGGGTTTGTTCCATAATCAATGAAAGTTGCTGTTCCTATATAGACCAAAGTGGCAGAATTGAAACAGATCCGGAGGAAATTTGGAGACAAACTAAGATATTTCATGAAATGGCCAGGGATGACACCTCCTGGGGTTTTGAGGAAATATGGAAAAAGTTCATGGTTACCTAATCTCTCCTGGCTGAGGCAACTGGTTACAGGAATATTGATGTTAGTTATTTTGATATTGATTACTTGTGGTATGATACAATGTTCCCTCTTGTGTTGTAAACGGTCTATGATAAATTATGAAGATTGGAAAAGGAATGAAATTAAGCACCAAGTAGAAACTGGAAATTATTTCAAAAAGATTTTTGATGGTGATGGTAATGGTAATATATAAAAAAAAAGTTGCAAAAGAATTTGCAAGAGGATAGAAAAAGGGGGGAATTTGAGACAAGGGGGGGCACAAAATCACAAAATGGAATATAGAAATCTTTAGAATTAGTTTTAAGTAATGTTAAGTTTGATGGCTTTGGAACAGTAGCAATGGAAAATTACTGAGGTGCACGATACATAGAGAAAAAATATATAGAGTGCAGCTAGAGAACATGCTGAGAATTCTCACAAGATAAATCATTATAGTTGACATAGTTTTAAGAAAAAAACAGTCTAGAAGAACAGGACACAGGGATAAGGAGTATCTGGGATCCGCAGGTGTTCAGGATGGGCTACAGTTAAACTAACTGATAAGTAGGAGGATAGGAGGATTATTATGTCTCTGGTGCTAACGAACCAATTAAACTGGTATGAGCATCTACTGCGCGTGCTTCAAAGGCTGCCAGAAGTGATGAAGATTGTTGGAAGAAGTAAACAACCCTGAGAGACCACCACCACAATTCTGTAAGCATGCGGGGAACTCTCTGGAAAGTGATGTAATGCATACGTAGCCTCATGAATATGTATGTATGCCCAGTGACTATAAAAGGACAGCTTGTGTGGCAATTAGGGAGCTACACGCTAAGTAGAGCTATCCCCTGTGTCTCCTGGGGGCACAATAAAGAATACCTGCTTGTCAACTTGAAGCCTTTGTTGGCGAGTTTGTTCATGGAGTTTTCTCTGAATCGGGGTGGTGAGCAAATTTATTTGGCATCATTTGTGTTTATTGTGTTTTTTTCTTTCCTTTCTTCTCTGTCATGGTTTAAGCCCAGCCGGCAACCCAGAAACATGCAGCTGCTCACTCACTCCTACCCTTCCTTTCCCTGCTCCTGGAGGATTGGGGAGGAGAATCGAAAGAATGTAACTCCTAAGGGCTGAGATAAGAACAGTCCAGTAACTAAGGTATAATGCAAAACCACTACTGCTACCACCAATAATAATAATGATAAGTGAAATAACAATGGGAGAGTATGAAATTGCTCACCAGCTTCCGACCAATACCCAGCCCGACCGAGCAGAGATCTAGCCCTTCCCGGTAACTTTCCCCAATTTATATACAGGGCATGACGTGCTGTGGTATGGAATACCTCTTTGGCTAGTTTGGGTCATGTGTCCTGTCTCTGCTTCCTCCCAGCTTCCCCTCCTTGCTGGCAGAGCATGAGACTAAGAAAGTCCTTGGTTGGAGTAAATATTACTTAGGAACAACTAAAAACGTCAGTGTTATCAGTGTTGTTCCCAGTCTGAAAGTAAAAAACACATCACTGCATCAGCTACTAAGAAGGGGAAAAGTGACTGCTACTGCTGAACCCAGGACATTCTCTTAGTTTTATATTCTCTCCCCTTGTTATTTCCCTTATCATTAATGTTATTGGTGGTAGTAGTAGTAGTAGTTTTGTTTTATACTTTAGTTATTGGAATATTCTTCTCTCTGCCCGTGGGATTTACATTCTATCGATTCTCCTCCCCATATCTCCAGGAGATGGAGGGAAGAATGGGGGGAGAGCGTGAGCATCTGCATGATTCTGCGTTACCGGCTGGTCTTATATACCAGATACTGGGAATAAAATTAACTCCATCCCAGCCAAAACCAGGACAATTCCTTGCATCATCAGGGAAGAAAGTATCATACGGAGAAAAATTACGCAGTCTACCGCACTCAGTCCAACTACCTGAAGGGATTGCATGTTATATATTTTCCACCGTGGGGATGATACAGAAATTAGCAAAGGAAATGCTTTAGCTGCAAAGGTGGCAGACCATAAACCCTTGAGCAGTGTATAACTGTAGTCTCTACAGAGAACCAGAGCAAAAGGGTTGGAAAGGTTTTTAACATCTAGTTCCAATTCCCTTGCCATGGGTAGGGACACCTCACCTTAGACCATGTCTCTCAAGGCTCTAACCAACCTGACCTTGAACACTGTCAGGGATGGAGCATTTACCACTACTTTGTCTTGTGTGAAATCAAAGAAAAAGCAGTGCCACTGCAAACAAATTGAAACTAAAATATACAAATGTCTTCTCATCGACCAACGCCCCCAAGTCCTTCTCCACAGGACTGCTCTGCCCAACCTGTAGCTGTGCCTGGGCTTGCTCTGACCCAGGTGTAGGACCTTGCACTTGGCATGGTTAAACTTCATGAGGCTAGTATCAGCCCACCTCACAAGCATGTCAAGGTCCCTCTGGATTTCATTATTTCCCTCCAGTGTATCAATCAAACCACACAGCTTGGTATCATGGGCAAACTTGCTGAGAGCGCACTCAATCCCACTGTCCATGTCACTGACAAAGATGTTGAACAAGACTGGTCCCAACACCAGTCTCTGAGGGACACCACTCATTACTGCTCTCCAGCTGTACAAGACTTGGGTGGTGTGGTCAGAGCATTTGCCAGTTAAGACTGAGGCAAAGAAGTCATTAAGAACGTCAGCCTTCTCCAAATCAGAGTAGCCAGTTCTCCCGATATGTTCCAAAGGGGGCCCATGTTGCCCTTAGTCTGTCTTTCATTTGAAATGTAACTGTAGAATCTCTTCCTGTTATCTTGCACATCCCTAGCCAAGTTTAACTCTAACTGGGCCTTAGCTTTCCTGTCCTGGTCCCTAGCTTCCCAAACAACATCCCTGTAATATTCCCAGGCTGCCTGTCCTTGCTTTCACCTTTTATAAGCTCCTTTTTTCCCTCTAAGTTTCCTCACCAAGGAGGTCTCCTGGCCCTCCTGCTGCACTTCCTTCTGGTTGTGACATGACACTCCTGAGCTTGTAGTAGGTGATCCTGGAATATCAACCAACAGTCTTGGGCCCCTTGCCCTCTAGGACTGTATCACATAGAACCTTACTATGGAGGTTCCTGAAGAGGCCAAAGTCTGCTCTCTTGAAGTCCAGGGCAGTGAGCTTGTTGCACGCTCTTTTCACTGTCCTGAAGATCTCAAGCTACACCATCTCAAGATTGCTACAACCAAGACAGCCCTGGAGCATCACATTTCCAACCAGCCCTTCCCTGTTGGTGAGCATGAGGTCAAGCATGGCACCTCTCCTTGTCGGTTCCTCTATTACTTGCAGAAGGAAATTGTCTTCCACACAATCAAGGAACCTCCTGGATCATTTGTGCTGGGCCATACTGTCCCTTCAATAGATATCAGGGTGGTTGAAACCCCCTATGAGGACAAGAGCCTGCGATCATGAGGCTGTTCCTATCTGTCTATAGAGCACTTCATCCACAGAGTCCTCTTGATCAGGCTGTCTGTAAGAGGTCCCCACAGTAACGTCTCTGATCACTGTTCTCCTTTTAACCATGACCCACAAACTCTCTGTTAACTGCTCACCTGTCCCCAGACAGAGTTCCATATTCTCCAGGCTATCCCTAACATAAATAGCAACTCCTCCTCCACGTTTGCTGGGCCTGTCTTGTCTAAAGAGCCTGTGGCCTTCCTTTCCAACACTCCAGTCATAGGAGCCATCCCACCATGTTTCTGCGATGCCTATTATACCCCCATAGATGTGCATACAACTCTAATTCCTTTTGCTTGTTCTCCATACTGCGGGCGTTTGTATAGAGGCATCGGAGCTGAGCTCCAAATGAAGCCAGCTCATTGGCTGGAGTGGCTGGAATATCTCTACATTGCTCCTAGCATTTATTATAGGTGCTGGCAACTGACTGGGTGTGTTGGGATGAAATGATGCACCCCCCTCCCCCGACACATCTAGTTTAAAGTTTTCTTGACCAGCCTGGCAAGCCTCTTACCAAAACCACTCTTCCCCTTCGTTGTCAGACCCTATCTCCACCAGCCTCCAGTAGACCTGGCCTCCCAAATTGAGTCCCATGTTCTAAATACCCAAACCCCTGACTATAGCACCACTGTTCTAACCATTTATTAACCTGGCCAATCCTCCTATCCTTTCTGAGGTCCTCCCCTTTATCCTGGAGAACTGATGAGAAGACTATCTGAGCTCCAGAGCCCCTAACCACCTCTCCCAAGGCCTTGTAGTCCTTCTTAATGTTCTCTGGGCTACTGCTATCTATATCACTAGCACCCACATGGATCACTAGAAGTGGGTAATAGTCAGTGGGACTTACTAGACCAAGCAGCCTCTCTGCAACACCTCTGATCCGTGCCCTTGTTAGGCAACACATCTCCCTGGAGAGTGGGTCAGGCCGATAGATGGGTGCCTCTATTCCTTTCAAAGTAGTCCCCTACCCCTATGATCCGCTGCTTTTTCCTGGCAGCACCAGTAGTGATCTTCCTTACCAGTGCATCAGCTTGTTTTTCATGTTGCAAGTGTGCTTCCTCATTAGCCTCCTGTAGACCTGCAAAGCAGTTCTGGGTGAGGACAAGAGATTTAGGAGGAAGCCCCTTGCTTTTAATTGTCTTCTTCCTCCTTTTTTTGTTGTGTTTTTTTTTTTTTTTTTTTTTTTTTGTTACTAGTTCCCATCTTTCTGGGTTAACAATTTCCTTCTTTCCTCCATGAGCTACATAGAACATTCGAGACCCCTGCACAGTTTGGGCCTGAAGCAAGCAGTCCTGCTTCCTCTCAGCTTCCCTGACATCTTTCAGCCTATTGACAGCGTCCTGCAGATCAGCCACTTGCTGCAGGAGGACCTCCACCAGGGAGCACCGAGTGCAGCCTTGCCCATTGCACACGCTCACCTCAGGAGACCAGTGCAGGCATTCTCTACACTCTGAGCTCTGCACTGCAGCCTCCCCTGTCATCGGCTCTGTTTGGGTGCCTACGCTGCCATTCTGAGTTGAGACTCCTGCATATTGAGCTTCACCCCGCTCAGTTGTTGAAGGCGTCCTCTCTTGAGCTACTCACCTCAGCAATTCTGCAAATCTGTAATGGACAGAAGAGTCTTAGCTCTTTCCCACTCATCCCTCAGGCAATGGATGGTGGAGTCCCAGTTCAGCTCCTCACACTCATCTTTCAGACAATGGATATTGGAGTCTTATCTCAACTCCTCCCACTCATCTCTGAGAAAAAAAAATAGGTGGAATTCCATCTCAGTTTCTCATACCAATCTTTGAGACAATGGACAGTGGAGTCTGATTTCAGATCAGTCTCTCACAAGGCACTCCAGCCCCCTGATCATCTTTGTGGCCCTCCTCTGGACTCACTCAAGGAGGTCCACATCCTTGTGTTGGGGGCCCCACAGCTGAACTGAAAGGTGGGGTCTCTTGAGAATGGAGTAGAGAGGCAGAATCCCCTCCCTTGACCTGCTGGTCATGCTGCTTCTGACAGTCCAGGATATGCTTGGATTTCTGGGCTGCAAGCATACTCTGATGTCTCATGCCCAGCTTTTCATCCATCAATATACCCAAGTCCTCCTCCACAGGGCTGCTCTGAATCCCTTCACCCCCCAGCCTGTATTGATACTGGAGGTTGTCCCAACCCAGATACAGGACCTTGCACTTGGCCTTGTTGAACCTCATGAGGTTCCCATGGGCCCACCTCTCAAGCATGTCAAGGTCCCTCTGGATGGCATCCCTTCCCTCCAGTGTATCAACCACACCACTCAGCTTAGTGTCATCATCAAACTTGCTGAGAGTGCACTCAATCCCACTGTCCATGTCCCCGACAAAGATATTAAATAATACTGGTCCCACTACCGACTCCTAGGGCACACTGGTCTCCACCTGGACATTGAGCCATTGATCACAAACCCTTTGAATACGACCATCCAGCCAATCCCTTATCCACCGAGTGATCCATCCATCAAATCCAAGCTTCTCCATTTCAGAGACACGGATGTTGTGCGAGACAGTGTCAAATGCTTTGCACAAGTCCAGGTAGATAACACCAGTCCTTCTTCCCTTATCCTCCAATGATGTAGCCCCATCATAGAAGGCTACCAAATTTGTCAGGAATGATTTGCCCTTAATGAAGCCATGTTGGATCTCACCAATCACTCCCTTATTGTCTACTTTTCATACTGTCTCTCACAGTATCCTTCTGGAAAAATTGTCCAGCATACAGCTAGACAAGTCCATAATACACTGGGTGAACAATTGGCTGACAGCTTGGGCTCAAAGAATTATATAAGTGAGGTGTATTGGGTTTGCATGGCAAGATTTTGTTGGGGGGGGGGGGTTACAGGGGTGGCTTATGTGAGAAGCTTCTAGAAGCTCCCCTGTGTCTGATAGACCCAATGCCAGCCGGCTCCAAGATGGACCTGTTGCTGGCCAAGGCTGAGCCAATCAGCGATGGTGGTAGTACCTCTGTGATAACATATTTAAGAAAGCGAAAAAAGAAATACTCCTTCGGGGTTGGACTAGATGACCCTTGAAGGTCCCTTTCAACCCAAACTATTCTTTGATTCTATGATTCTACTGTGCAGGAGCAATTGCAGTCAGGAAAGAAGAGTGAGAATATGTGAGAGAAACAACTGTAAGATACCAAGGTCAATGAAGAAGGAGGGGGAGGGTGTACTCCAAGCACCAGAGCAGAGAATCCCCTGCAGCCCGTGGTGAAGAACATGGTGAAACACAGGTTGCCCCCTCGCAGACCATGGAGTTTAATGGTGGAGCAGATACCCACCTGCAGCATGTGGAGGATCCCACACTGGAGCAGGTAGAAGCTCAAAGGAGGCTGTGACCCTCTGGGAAGCTTGCACTGGATCAGGCTTCTGGCAGGACCAATGGACCTGTGGAGAGAGGATTCCACACTGAAACAGGCTTCCTGGAAGGACCTGTGACCCTGTGGGGGACTCATGCTAGAGCTGCCTGTTCCTGAAGAACTGCTCCCTGTGTAAAGGACCCACACTGGAGCAGTTCGTGATGAACTGTAGCCCATGGGAGAACACTGGAGAAGATCACGGAGAGCTGTCTCCTGTGTGAAGGACCCCTGTCCCGGGTTTAGCAGTAGCAGTCATTTTTCTCCTTCTTGGTAGCTGGTGCAGTGCTGGGTTTTGACTTTCGGCCTGGGAGCAGAGCTGATAATAATGATGTTTTGGTTTGGCCAAGGACTTTCTGGGCCTCATGCTCTGCCACGGAGGAGGGGAAGCCGGGAGGAAGCAGAGACAGGACACCTGACCCAAACTGAACAAAGAGGTATTCCATACCACAGCACGTCATGCCCAGGAGGTAACGGAGAGTTACCCGGAAGGGCTAAGTGGATTGCAGGGTTGGAGAAGGTATTGGTCGGTGCTTGGTCAGGCTGGGGGGGCAAGTTATCAGTTGCCTGGGGATGAGGTATTGTATTTTCTTCCCTTGTTATTTCCTTTATCACAGAATCACAGAATCCCAAGGGTTGGAAGGGACCTCAAGAGATCACCTAGTCCAACCCCCCTGCAAGAGCAGGGTAACCTAGAGTACATCACACAGGAACTTGTCCAGGCGGGCCTTGAATATCTCCAATGTGGGAGACTCCACAACCCCCCATGGCAACCTGTTCCAGTGCTCTGTCACTCTCACAGTAAAGAAGTTCTTCTTGATGTTAACGTGGAACCTTCTATGCTCCAGTTTACACCCATTGCCCCTTGTCCTATCACTGGATATCACTGAAAAAAGCCTAGCTCCATCATCCTGACACCCACCCGTTACATATTTGTAAACACTGATGAGGTCACCCCTCAGTCTCCTCTTCTCCAAGCTGAAGAGACCCAGCTCCTTCAGCCTCTCCTCATAAGGGAGGTGTTCCACTCCCTTAATCATCTTTGTGGCTCTGCGCTGGACTCTTTCAAGCAATTCCCTGTCCTTCTTGAACTGAGGGGCCCAGAACTGGACGCAATATTCCAGATGCGGCCTAACCAAGGCAGAATAGAGGGGGAGGAGAACCTCTCTTGACCTACTAACCACACCCTTTCTAATGCACCCCAGGATGCCATTTGCCTTCTTGGCCACAAGGGCACATTGCTGGCTCATGGTCATCCTCCTATCCACCAGGACCCCCAGGTCCCTTTCCCCTTCGCTACTTTCCAGCAGGTCAGTCCCCAGCCTGTACTGGTACATGGGGTTGTTCTTCCCCAGATGCAAGACTCTACACTTGCCCTTGTTGAATTTCATCAAATTTCTCCCCGCCCAACTCTCCAGCCTGTCCAGGTCTCGCTGAATGGCAGCACAGCCTTCTGGTGTGTCAGCCATTCCTCCCAGTTTAGTGTCATCAGCGAACTTGCTGAGAGTACACTCGGTTCCCTCATCCAGGTCGTTGATGAAAATATTAAACAGCACTGGTCCCAGCACCGACCCCTGAGGCACTCCACTAGTCACAGACCTCCAGCTAGATTCTGCACCATTGACCACAACTCTCTGCCTTCTTCCTTCCAACCAGTTCTTGATCCACCTCACTACCTGATCGTCAAGCCCACACTTCCTTAGCTTATCTATGAGAATGCTGTGGGAGACAGTATCAAATGCTATTATTGGTGGTAGCAGTAGTGATTTGTGTTATACCTTAGTTACTAAACTGTTCTTATCTCAACCCGTGTGAGTTGCATTCTTTCTGATTCTCCTCTCCGCCCCTCCGAGAGTAGGGGGAGGGCAAGAAGGGGGGGGGAGTGGGTGAAGAAGATGTCTGGCTGGGGTTAAACCATGACAGCTCCACGCTGGTGCAGGTGAAGAGAGTAAGGAGTCCTCCCCCTCAGGAGAAAGGAGCGGTAGAAACAATGTGTGATGAGCTGACCACAACCCTCATTCCCTGTCCCTCTCCACCACCTGGGGGGAGGATGTAGAGAAGCTGGAAGTGAAATTGAACCCAGGAAGAAGGGAAGGGTGGGGGGAAGGTGCTTTTAAGATTCGGTTTTACTTCTCATTATCCTACTCTGATTTGATCAGTAATAATTTTAATCTTTTCCCCAAGTCAAGTCTTTTGCCTGTGACGGTAATTGTCAAGTGATCTCTCCCTATCTTTACCTCAACCCATGAGCCTGTCCATTTGAGGAGGGGGAGAGATAGAGTGACTTTGGTGGGCACCTGGCATCTAGACAGAGTCAGCCCACCATATGGGGTTATATCAGTCTGGCAGCCAATCACCACTGGGGTTCTGCAGGGCTCAGTTTTAGGGCCAGTGTATCTGTATGCTGGAGTCAAATGTACATTCAGGTTACTGGTGATACTAAACTAAGAGGAGCTGTGAACCCTCCCTGAAGGGTAGAGAGAACTTACAGAGAGATCTGGATAGTCTAGAGAGCTGAGAAATCACCAACCTTATGAAATTTAACGAGGGCAAGTGCCAGATTCTGCACCTGGGACAGGGTAATCCTGGTTATATGTATAAATTAGGGTATGAGAGGATGGAGAAAGTGTAGACCCAGTGCAGAAAGTAATCTGGGGGTTTGGGTTCATGGCAAGTTGAATATGAGTCAACAGTGTGCCCTGGAAGCCAAAAGGACAAGCCTTGTCCTGGGGTGCCTCAAGCACAGCATAGCTACAGTTGAGAGAGGTGATTGTCCCCCTCTACATTGCACTGGTGCAGCCCCACCTCAGTACTCTATGTAGTTTTGGGCTGCTCAATAGAAGGACATCAAACTGTTAATGTGTCCAAAGGAGGGCAACCAAGACTGTGAAATGTGAGTTCACTTGGTTTGTTCAGCTTGGAGAAAAGAAGGCTGAGGGGTGACACCACTGCAGTCTACAACTTCCTCAAGAGGGGCAGCGGAGGGGGAGTTGCTGATCTCTGTAGAAATTGTGGGTGATGGTGACACGCAGATAGACTCCACAACTCGTTAAAGTTGCAAAGTAGGTATGCTGTTATTCAGCGCTGAGGCGCATGGGAATAGCTCCTCCATAGCATGCGCATCTCAGTTTTGTTTCCCTCTACATTTATTCTCTAAAGTTATACATATTCATAAGGTTACATGATACGCCTATACATATTCATGTCCTATGCCCGCTTCGTATTATAATGAGCTAGAAGGTCCTTCGCGTCTGTGCAGTGCCCCCCCCCCAGTCATGGGTGAGGGTCT
>NW_026900715.1:0-1982 GCF_033783945.1 Neopsephotus bourkii
ACAGTAGCTCCTGCTGTCCATGCTTCGGGATCCATAATCAGAGTATTTTCCTGAGCTTTTGCCATTACTTGGACTGTTTGTTTCATTATGGGAAGGTCTGTACTTGCCTTCCCCGCAATAGTCCTGCTTATGATGATACTGCTTATTTGTTTCCATGCTGCGAGAGCACTTCGACGACAAACTTCTCCCTTCCTGTTGCACTGAAACTCGTGTAGTTCTTCTGCTCCTTGTTTTCAGTGCTGCCCTTTGTGGCTGCAGGGGCCAGCAAGAGCCAGGCAGGTGGCTTTGCTCAGCATGGGAACTGTGCGGCCACTTCCATCAGCCACGGTGCCAGTGCAGTGCAGGCAGAGAACTCTACAGAAAACTTCAGCTCAGCTGGGCTGACTTAAAATTGACACTATTCTGACAAAATAAGCTCTACCTTGCTTCACATTTTGAACCAGTTTAAACTGGTACAAAACTGAACCTCTGTCAACTGAGCAGCAGGTATAAT
Organism: Neopsephotus bourkii; assembly: GCF_033783945.1. Taxonomy (NCBI): domain Eukaryota; kingdom Metazoa; phylum Chordata; class Aves; order Psittaciformes; family Psittacidae; genus Neopsephotus; species Neopsephotus bourkii. The sequence continues at coordinate 494 of NW_026900715.1, forward strand.
GCTTTCTAGATGAAAACAATGCATAGTTTTAAGATTTAGTACTACATACCTATGTAGATATGCTGGCTGGAAAAGCTAGGTCTCTTGTAGACCAAATCCTACAAACTAAGATTTATGGCTTGCAAGTTCCATTTCTATATTTTCTTGGAAAATGTTTCTAGCTAGAGTTTAAAATGTAAATGCTGCACAGATAGGGCCTGATTTAAGTATTACTTGGTGTACACAAGCGATTTGCATGACATACTCTGTATCAATCATTGTTAAAAATGTGATGTTCGATGTAAATCCACCGCAATAGTAACGTTTTCATTTACCAGGAGGACCTGTTGCTTCAGCCTGGAGACTTTCTCTAAAATAAAGTGTGAAACTCTACTGTTGCATAGTGTAAGAAACTCAGAACTAGGGATATTGTTTATTAAGACTTATGTTAAGCTCGATGTAAAAGTTAGGCAATAAAAGATATGAAATTGCTTCTGCAAACAACCACCAGACATAGCCTGCACAAGATGAGATAACCGCAATCGCTTACACCGACTGGGAGCAACCGAGCACTACCGCCCACAGAGTCGAGGGGGAGCTCTCGGTCTGTCGATCCTGTCCGTGTCTGGGCCGGACCAGATATCGCTTCTGCAAACATAAAAAAAATGCTGTGTAATGCTTCTGCAAGCATAAAAGATGTATAAAAGGGGGCTGTTTGAACTGCTCAGGGCGGCAGTTGGCGGAGCGCAGACTCCCCTGTCGTCCAGCGCTGTTTTGCTCATATTCTACTTGCTATAATTAATAAAATTTTAATTGGATTATGATCCGTTGTGGTCTCAATTTATAACACATAGCTCCTCATTTACCAGGAATACGTGGGAGGTGGGTGCTGATTTACTTGTTTAAGAGGTTCAGATCCGATTTTGCAACTGCTCCTGTAAGTAATAGGCCTCTTTGCCTACCTTTAAGCACACTGATTTAAATTGACAGGTTGAATTTTTCAGAGAGAAAACTCCTCAGCTGCAAAATCGGCCGTTTTTGTAAGGCTGAACACTCATAGCTGTCTTGCTATGAACGTTACTCCATTAAGAGCTGGTTTCCCACCCTGAATTAAGGAGGGTTTTTGTCCGTTGCCTTTCATGAGCTTCAGTCAAATATAAGGCAAGCAGGGGAACAACTCGGATCTCTTCTCAAGTCGATTAATTAGACCAGACAGAACTGTATTTCACAGAGGTTCCCACTCACTGGTCCCCCAATGCAGGACCAGTGACTATGAAGTGCATCACAGTTTGATGGCATTTAATAATCAAAATTAAAATCACAGTATGAATTTGTCTTTAGCTAGCCACTTTAGGGAGACAAAACCAGACAAGTGAGACTTCAGACAAGTGACAGTGTATTAAGAAAATGGAATTAAAATAAATGTTTCAATAATAAATTCAAAGTTTTGATGGTCAACATCGACAAAGTCCAGTTTGGAGATAGTCGTTTTTGAAGGTAAAGACTCGTC
>NW_026900716.1:0-20142 GCF_033783945.1 Neopsephotus bourkii
TGGAATGTATGAATATATTTAGAGGTGGTCTTTGGGCTATCATTCCCCGTTTACGCAATTCCTCCCTTTTCTGCATTAAATGTACGGTGTAAGGTTTAAGTTGTCCATCTTCTACCTTTGGGTGTTCAACTGGGAGTTCCATATCATATGGCATTCCATATAACATTTCAAAGGGTGATATCCCTACATCAGTTCTTGGCTGAGTTCTTACATTCAATAATGCTAGAGGTAAGCTCTTTACCCAGGAAGTTTTAGTTTCTAACATAATTTTTGTTAATTGTTTTTTAATTTCCCCATTCATTCTTTCCACTCGTCCAGAGCTTTGCAGATGCCACAGGGTATGATACTCCCACTTTGTTCCCATAGGAGCTAACGCTTCCCTAATTGTTTTGGAAATGAAATGAGGACCCCTATCGGAGTCAATGGCTTCTATAGTCCCATACCTTGGGATTATATCTGGAAAATATTTTCACTACACTTTTGGCTGTGAAGGCAGCAGGGAATGCTTCTACATAGTGTGTCAAATGGTCTACTATTACTAATAAATATCTATATCTCCCTACCTTAGGCAGTTCAGTAAAATCTACCTGTATTCTAGTGAAAGGATGGGTCGCCAATTCCCACCCTCTAGGTATTTGCCTCCAGAGGTGTTGTTTATTCACACGTTGGCAAGTCAAGCAACCTTCTATCTCCTGTTTCGCAATGTTATGAACTCCAATACAACATATATTTTAGGGCAAACTGATCTATTAAGGCTTGGGTTCCCCAGTGTGTGACCCTATGAAATTCTTTCACAATTTTCCAAGCCAAAGTTTTCGGTAGTACTATTCTACCATCCGGTAATTTCCACTCTCCTTGATTTTCTTTTACTCCCATCTGTTTAAGTTTTTCTTGTTCTCGAGTGGTGAACACTACTGTTTGAGGTTCTCTATTCTTGGGCTGCTGATCTTGTAGATCTTTTCTTGGATGGATTATAGATACTGTTAAGAGCACTGCCCATTTTGCTTCTGTGCCTGCTAAATTGTTTCCTCTTATTATGGGAGATAATCCCTTTTGATGTCCTTTTACATGTACTACAGCTATTTTTCTTGGTTTCCTTAAAGCCTGGAGTGTTTGAGTAATGAGTGCTTCATGTATAAGCCCTTTTCCTTGTGAATTTATTAATCCCCTCTTCTCCCATATTTTTCCAAAAGTATGTACTACTCCAAAAGCATATTTTGAATCCGTATATATGGTTCCAACTTTACCTCTTAATAATTGTAAAGCCTTTAATACTGCATATAATTCACATGCCTGAGCAGCCCAACTGGGGCTTAGGGATCCCGACTCTATTACCTTGAATTCCTTCCCATTAACTATTGCATATCCTGATTTTTGTTTCCCTTCGACTATTCGGGAAGATCCGTCTACAAACAGCTTCTCTCCCTCCCCTAGTTCTTCTTCTTCTAAGTCTGGTCTAATTTTTGTCTGTTCCTCAATGTTACGCAGGTAATCATGAGTTAAATTTTCACTTGGCTCCCCATATAAGAATTGTGCTGGATTTTGTAGGTTTGTTACTTCAAGTTCTAATTTAGGAGAGGAGATTAAAATGCCTTCATACTTCATAAGTCGGGCATCTGTTATCCATTTATTGGCTTTTTGCTGTAATATCCCCCTGATATTATGTGGCAGCAGTACTTTTAGTTCCCCTCCAAAGGTGATTTTATGTGCTTCTTCTACTAGGAGGGCTGCAGCCACTATTGCCTGTAGACAGGTAGGCCATCCTCTACTTACAGGGTCTAAAAGTTTAGAGAGGTATCCCACCGGCTTCTTCCTTCCTGCCCATTCCTGAGCCAATACCCCGAATGCAGTTCCTTCATCAATATTGACGAATAAATAAAATGGTCTTTTTACATCTGGTAGGCTTAAAACCGGGGCATTAACTAAGTCCACCTTTAATGCTTCTAATTGCCCCTCATCCTCCGCTGTCCATTTTAATAATCCGTCCTTAGTTAACTTAGTATAGAGGAATTTTACTTTTTTGCTGTAGTCTTCAATCCACTGCCTACAATACCCAAAGAGCCCTAACAGCTGTCTAACTTGCCTCTTAGTTTTAGGGGCTGGTAGTGATAATATGCCGTTTACTCCCTCAGGGTCCAACTTCTTTGTTCCTTTGTTTAGTCTATGTCCCAGGTATTTTACTTCTTCCTCAACAAATTGCACTTTTGACTTTGATACCTTCAACCCTTGTAGGCTCAAGAAATTTAATAATTTAATGCTCTCCTGTCGGACTTTTTCCTCACTTTTTCCAGCTAAAAGTAAATCATCTACATATTGAACCAGTGTGACACCCTCACTTAACTCATATCCTTTCAGAATTTGTTCCAAGGCTTGTCCAAATAGAGATTCTGTGAACCCCTGAGGCAGCACTGTCCAGAGTAATTGTTGCTTTCAATGGGTATCTGGGTCTTCCCATTCAAAGGCAAAGTAGTCTCTGCAATCTTCCCTTAGAGGACATGCCCAAAAGGCATCCTTAAGGTCTATTACACTGTACCACTGATCATCAGAACTTAATTGACTTAAAAGAGTGTGAGGATTTGCCACCACAGGGAATCTGGATACTGTTCTCTTATTGATTTCTCGTAGATCATGCACTAATCTATATTTTCCATCCACTTTCTTTATGGGCAGGATGGGAGTGTTAAAGGGAGCCACACAAAGTTCCAGTAATCCTTGTTCAAGTAAACTCTGGATTTCAGGTTTTAAACCCTATCTCCCTTCTCTGGACAAAGGGTATTGTTTTATCCTTACTGGTATTTCTGGGTTCCTTATCGTGACTGAAAACGGTTCAATATTCAATTTGCCTACCATTTCTGGGGTATACTATACTTCAGGGTTTATCTTTTCTTCATCTATTTTTCGTAGTAGGCACAATTAAATTTTCAATGCTTCATCCTTTACCTCTAAACTATAGAGGTTCAATCATTAGGTCTCTGCCCAGTAAATTATAGTCTGCTTCAGGCACTAGCAGCAGGGACCCCTTCCCCATTTTAAAATGTATTTTAAAAAGTACGTCCTTTATTACAGGTACCTCAAAAGGTTCTCCTTTTGCTCCAATAACCTGTATTGTCTCCAAGGATATCTTACATCCTCGGGGCAATTCTTGAACAGTTGATCTTTCTGCTCCTGAGTCCACTAGGAACTCAATCTCTTGTTGCCAGGGACCCACTTTTATTTTTATCAAGGGCTCTGTTCTTTCTCGGGTCCCCAGCAGATAGGGCCCCTGACACCCCTATTCTTCTTTGAACATCTTCTCATCCATCATCCTCTTTCTACAGTCTTTCTTAACATGTCCTTTTCCTCCACAATAGAAACCACTGTTCCTCATTCTTTTTCCCTTGGAGGCCTCCGGGGTCCGGATCCCAATTGTCAGGATTCAGGCCCCTTCCTAGGAGTGGGTACCCTTTGCCCTTCTCTGACCGCTGCTACCAGCATTCTAGCCTGTTTCTTGTGCGTCTCCTCTTCCCTACGAACATATACCTTCTGAGCTTCTCTCAGTAGTACATCTAAACAGCGGTCCTGCCAATCTTCTATTTTTTCCAGCTTTTTCCTAATATCCATCCATGATTTAGCCACAAATTGTGTTTTTAGTAAGGCTTGCCCCACCAGAGTGCTAGGGTCTAGCCCTGAATAAAGTTGGAGATATTTCTAAGTCTCTCCAACCATTCTGTGGGGGTTTCGTCCTTCTTCTGGTGCTCACTGAAGGCTTTATTAATATTTTGTCCCCTAGGGACCGATTCCCTTATTCCCTGAACTATGATAGTCCTTAAGTCCTGCATATGGCCTCTATCCATTTCACTTTGATTATTCCAATTAGGTCTCTGGAGAGGCCACTTAACATCCGCTGCGGGACCTTGCTAATGCTGCTTGTCCCAAATCCTCATTCTGGCCCTCCGGATCATATCCCTTTCTTCTGCCATGAACAAAATACCCGATATGGCCTGCAGTTCATCCCAGGTGTAAACGTTGGGTCCTAAAAACTTATCTACTCGTTCTGCAACTCCCAGGGGATCCTCTAATAAGTTACCCATTTCCTTTTTGAAGTCTCTAACATCCCCTGAGTTTAAAGGGATAGTGATATATCCCATACCAGGTTGCGCTCCTCCCATTGCAACCTCTTGGAGGGGATATAGATTATCCCTGCTTTCCCTTGCCCTACTTTGGCTCCCGGTCACTGGCCAGTTCTTCTCGGGGGAACTAGGGGTAAAATCTGAATCACTGGAGTAATTTGGAGCTGTTGGAGGAGGAGAGGGCTGTGGTGGTGGCACTGGTGGTATATAAGGGGGAGGCGAAATGGGGACTTCATCCTCATTCCGCGTCTTCCTCTTTGCCCCCTCTTTTCTTTTTTTTAACGGGTATAAATTTGTCCTAGTCTCGGACCCTATCCTACCTTGAAGTAAAACATCCCATTCATATCTCTTAGCAGGCTCTTCTTTGTTAATTGCTGGGACAGAGAAAGCAAAGTTTTCACAATCGCTTGGGTGTAGAGGAATTGTGAAAAAACAGTCTTTTAAATCAATTATTAAATCCCAACCCTGAGGTATCATTGAAGGGCTAGGCAAGCTAGGTTGCAGAGCAACGACATTCAATTGTCTTGTGTCCAAATTTGTCACATCTAATACATTTATCTGCAAAACCAGTAACCCCACCGTGGGGGGAGGCAGGCTGCTAAACTAATTTTCTTTACAGTACACTGTTTCTTTTTAAAATTTCCTGTCTGTCCACAATTATAACATCTCATACCTTTAGTACCCCCACGATCGCCCTAACCTTATTGTAGAAGGGGTTTAACAGCAGCAGCGAAGGCAGTAGCCATGTATCCAGCCTTTTCTTCTGCTGTACCCACTTTAAACCATATCTGAAGGTGGGGAGTAAGCAACAATTGAGCTATTATACAGATATCATATGGTGCTAAGATATATGCAGAAAAAAAATGTGCAGTAATTGTGTGAGTATACGATGATTTTAACCCATAGGATGTTACCGGTTGACGCGCCTCCTTTACTGCCTTTAAATCCAATGCATCCCACTCCGTTCCCCCCTGTGGAGTGTTAAACACCAGGAATGCCATGGGACCCATAGCCAAAAATTCCCCCATAACAATTACATCTTTGCTCATCCCACACCAACATTTAGCAGGGTTATTACCATAATCCCCTACCCCGTGCCCAACACCCCCCTCCCACTCCCCTTTCTTTACTACTGGATTGTAGGAGGGTGGGGCAAAGTGTTCGGAGGTTTCTTTTGTCTCCAATACTTTAATTTCTTCAGCAGCTGTCGCAGTTGACCATCACTGAGGCTGGTTCACATCTGTGGATGAGCCGAACTGTCTGAACCATCTGAGTCTGAGTCAGGATCAGGAAGGGGAGGGTACAAGTCCGGTTCTGCCGGAGACTCTGGGTCTGGTTCCAATTCTGATTCGGGGTCTCCTTCCTCTGGGTCGGAGGTGACTGCGTTTGCACTCTGCCTGTACTTTCGGGCACAAGTGCCATTTCACTTTATCTTTCCCCTCATGCCGAGGAGGCTTCTGCAGTGCCGTGCCAGGCACAACGGGGGGGGCAAATACCATAGACGAAGCACTCTTCTCCACCTCTGACTGACTTTGTGAAGGAGCAGCGGCCAGGAAAACAGATGCCACTGCTGCCCATTCCGATTTTATTTCCTTTAAAGTCTCAATTATCAATCTCCATAACAAATACTTCAGGGCTTCCTTTGTCTCTTTACTAATCTCATCCCACAACACCAGGCCTATACGTTCCCATTCAGAAACCTCAAAGGTAACTTGCTCTGTGGGGCCCACTTTAGCAGCCTCTGTGCGGCGGCACTATCATGTTGCAGTTCTCTCTTAGAAAGAATATGTTGGAGAAGCTCCATCACTGCCTGTTCATCTTTGGATAGCAAGTGCCCCTTCTCCTCCCTGGCTACTCACCTGATCAGGGCGAGATCCCACAGTTTGCAGACGTCTGACTTCACAGCGCCGGGGCAGCGCCGAATTTCGTCCAGCTCTCCACCCCCTCTTCTTTGATCGGACCTTCAAACTTGCATGCCACAAGTTACCGATCTGAGGGTCCCTGTTTGGGCACCATTTGTCGACGCGGGAGTCACGGACAACGCAGCAACAATCAATGTGATCAGCGAATGCCAATTTCTTACAAAGCTTTAACTCCTTATATACCGTTTCTTACAGGCACTTAGAGTGATTTGGGATATTATGATTGGATGCATGTCTTGAAGACCCTTAGCGACTAACGCATAATTGGTTAAGCACAGGTGTGAGGACTTGACCTCGAAAACTTGCCAACGGTCCACAGTTCTCATTAACTCAGTGAATTACAGTTTCTTATCTTGCTTGCTTAAGCTTCCTCGGACCTCTCACGGCCTTGCTGTATCTTTGAGGATTATTCAGTTCATGTACAAATTATGCGTTCTCCTGTGAGAACACTGTCTCCACAACAATCCAGTGAATATTGGTAATCACGTTGCTGACAAAGCAGCCAAAGAAGCTGTGGGTGGGGACCTTTTATTAATATTGCCTTATAAGTATCAGTGCTTGAATAATGAAGTTCCAAGTTATCAGGCAGAGGATGAGAAATTACCTAGTCTATTAGGATCCAAGAAGAATGATGAAGGATGGTGGGTTATAGCAAATAGGCAAGTAATAATTGCCCAGCCTCTTATGAGAAGAAAACCACCAGGCAACTCATGGGGGAACACAATCAATGACTGAGGCTTTAAAGATCTAAGTTCTGAGTATACAAATGGCTAGAACTAGAAAAGTGTTATAAAGAAGTGTGAACCCTGTTTACGATGCTAAGAGCCCCCCACCTGGAACAAGAAAGGCAGCTGTCCAGAAGACTGTTGGGAAGTGGACTTTACAGAATTGCCACTGCACAATGGGCTAAAATATATGTATATATTGGTACTAATAGATATGTTTTCTGGTTGGCTGGAGGCTTTCCCTTGTTGCACCAATATGGCTCATGAAGTAGTAAAATGTTTATTGAATGAAAAAATACCCTGATATGATGTACCAGCAGGCTTGTCCTCAGAGGTCTGCATTTTGTTGCAGTAGTTAGGAAGGTGGGAGAGTGTTTGGGAATCAAGTGGGATCTGCAAACCTATATAGACCTCAGGATCGTGGGAAAGTGGAATGCATGAATCAGATACTCGAGTTACAATTAAAATATGTCAAGAAACTTCTTTAACTTTGTTATAAGCCTTACCAATTGCTTTGGTAGGATACGTATACAGCCAGGAAGGAATCATGTGAGTCCATATGAATTGATGTATGGGCAGCCTTACCAACTGCCTTTTATTCCTGGTGATATTTTTTTGCAGGGAAAACAGGATCTCTGACAATACCTAGTGGCACTGGGTAAAACTCTGATTCGGAGAAAACTCCAGGAACAAACTTGCTAACAAAGTTTTCAAGCTGATAAGCAGGTATTCTTTATTGTGGCGCCGGGAGACATGGGGGATAGCTCCTCCTAATGTGTGTTTCTGTCTTGCTACATAAGCCATCCATATATAGTCCCTGGATATACATACATATTCATGAGGTTACATATGGATTACATCATTTTCCAGAAAGTTCCCCGCATGCATACAGAATTGTGGTGGTGGTCTCTGAGGGTCGTTTACTTCTTCCAACAATCTTCATCACTTCTGGCAGCCTTTGAAGCATGCGCAGTAGATGCTCATACCAGCTTAATTGGTTTGTTAGCACCAGAGACATAATAATCCTCCTGTCCTCCTGCTTACCAGTTAGTTTAACTGTAGCTCATCCTGGACACCTGCAGTTCCCAGATACTCCTTATCCCTGTGTCCTGTTCTTCTAGACTGTTTTTCTTAAAACTATGTCAACTGTAACGATTTATCTTGTACAAGAATTCTCTGTATGTTCTCTAGCTGTACTCTACTTTTTTCTCTATCATGCACCTCAGTAATTTTCCATTGCTACTGTTACAAAGCCATCAAACTTAACATTGCTTAAAACTGATTCTAAAGGTTTATATATTCCATTTTGTAATTTTGTGCCCCCCGCCCCCTCAACTCTTAACTCTGGTAATATCTTGTTAGGATATTACCCAGACTGTAGCTGAACAATGCAAATCTGAACTAAGGGACCACAAACTGTCAATTGGAATGCTCCAGAAGGGAAAGGGTAGTATTGATTGTGTAATAATACTGCTAGAAGGGCCCTTCCCCCCCAGGATGGACTGGAAAATATATGTTGGGTGTTGTTTTCCCAGGTGCTATACTGGCATTACTGACTGAGTTATCCAGCTTATCTCAGGTAGTATTGCAAAACCATATGGCCCTTGATCTGCTATTAGGTTCCCAAGGAGGTGTTTGTACAGTTATAAATACAGGCTGCTGCACATACATAGACCAGAGTGGCAGAATATCCACAGATCTCACAGAAATCTGGAAGCATACAAAGATCTTGCATCAGGCCGTTAGAGATGATACTAACTGGGGATTTGAAGAATTATGGCATGGGCTTACGTTTTGGCTACCAATTTGGATATTGTTAAAAAACTTGTTTGTGGTCATTATAGTAACAATTTGTGTCTGTATCTTTGCATGATTCAATTTTGTAGTTGCTGATCACAATGGTGTATTAGAATCAAATATGGGTAAAGGGTATAGAATGAGACTTACAGGATATATGTATATGTCATAAGTCTCAAAGGGGGGAAATGTAAACTTAAATCTTAAGCTAACAATAGTGTCTGTGCCTTTAACATAGAACAGTTTGGTTTATTCTACTAACTTACTAACATATATAGAGAAAGGACTGTTTGGCTGATGGGGCAAGGAACATCATGGGACTGATAACAACTAAGGAGACAGTAAATAAGACCAAGGATACCAGCCTTCAAGATAGCAGAGTGGTGCCCAACATGGAGTGAGACTGAAACAGAACAGAAGCAAGAACATACCAACTGCTAACTCAGCACTAGGACCTTGCAAGTGTGCACAGACACTGAGGTCATTCAGTAAACACAGTGAGGAAGACTGTCGAGGACCACCAAAGGCCCCCACTCAGCAAGAAAGCACATGCGTAATTAGGATGCAAATATTGTAATTTTTTTCCTGGAAAAGCTATGAATATGCATGTGTATGCTAAATAAGTAGCCTCTGTTGGCAAGTATTGGGCATGCTCACCTTTGCTAAATGATTTGTGTGTGTGCACCCAGTGCTGCAGTAAAGAATGCCTTCTTTCTAAAACTCCAAATTGAGTCTTAGAGTGTTTCTCTGACTGACTTTTATGGTAAGAGCTGCAGCAAAAGGTTTTGGCAGGAGTATATCCTATTAGTGGGCAGCAAGTTGTGTTTCATTTGGTCCCTTTAAGTCTTATTTGCTCCTTAAAGATACCCAAGAGGCAGTTGGAAGCTTTTTCTTTTTATAGTCAATATGGGCTTGGTTAAATCTTCAGCATTCATCAGCAGGTTCAAAACTTTGTTGTTAAGAAAAGGGAAAGAGACCTTGTTTTGCTTTGTGGGTCATCTTCAAGTGAGGCATGCTGAGGTCTGCCAGGGTTCCCTTCTGCTGGCCTTACTTTACAGCTGGCCATGGAAAGCAGGTGAGAGGGTTGGGGCAATACTGCTCCTGGAGCAAGGCAAGGGACAACTCTTTTCTAGCTTTATGGCTATGAAGCGGCTGGTGTGTTGGTTGCTCAGCACTGCAGATTTGTGCCTTGATTCATGAGTGCTTTATTAGGAGCATTGTGATGGGAGTAGGCACCACAGTCACAACCATACAGTGGGGAAACTGAGGCACTAACACGTAATGCTTTGTGTCAGCATGAGCTGAAAGTCAAGCCCCCAGCTCATTCAGCCACCAAACCATCTTCCTACCTTTAAATCACAGGTCTGTCTTGACCTTCCCCTACCCCCTGTCTCTGCTTGGGTTGTGAAGGTGAGAACAAAGTGACTCTTGTTTGTCTTTTCCAAAGAGCTCACTTAAGCTGGTGTTGTCTTGCCTCCCTTTTTAGTGCCAAAACTAAGTTTTGAAAGTGTTGTCCTGGGATATAAAGTGTCCCATATATTCCTTGGGGACTGGATTTTTGTTTTCTGAGTGCAAGTGGCACTGAAAGAGAAAAAGGTCAAAACTGCAGGATAAGGGAAACAATTCTCAGGTGCTGAAATTTGGAGACAGATGTGAGCACTTGTCTTCTGTGCTCCTTTGAGGGCAAGGAGCAAGGGAGCTTTAACTTCTCTAGCTGCAATCACTAAAGAGCTGATCATTCATTTGCAGCCCTGCCAGAAAAAACAGCAAGAGTATGAGAAGTCAATCAAAATCAGTTAAAACCCCCTCATTGTTTATTTGTCTTGAGGATGTCAAGAGGCCAGTAGTAGTAGACCAACAGGAAACTCTTACAGCAAAGATCACAGTTCTCAGCTCTCACCCCATTCACCTCCAAAAGGGAAGTTTCTCTATTCTGTGTTCAGCAAGGGAGGTTTGGTTTTATTTAATCATTAATATTTTCAGTGCATGTGCTGCATCACATTTGCATGAAGGTTTGGGGCTTAAACTCCAAGGGATTTGGACCTCAAAACTCAGGGGTATTCAATATGCAAGCCAAGCAATAGGAAACATGGATTTGTGCTTAAATGAAATTATCAACCCATTAAGCTTCCTCTGTTTTGGTCTCCTTCTTTGCAAATAAGGAATATGACAGCATAGATAAAGGAGGTAGTTCCTAAGGTCTACAAAGCATCTTGAAGTCCAAAGTGATATCTAAGCATCCTCTGATTTTATTTGGCCTGCTCTGGTTTCTAGTCAAAATGAGAGATACAAAAAGATCTTATGTCAGTTATGCTTTTGTGTTTTGTTTTGTGTTGTTGTTTTTTTTTGCTTCAATTTGAAGCCCCCAAAATGAAGGGGGGGGTCTGAAATGGGGGGGGAGAGGCAGCGAGACAAGAAATATAATCTGAAACTAAAAAGGAGACTTGAAGACGATCAAGAGAAATGGAAACCTCAAATGTAGTTTCTAAAATAATACCCATAATGTCACCCTCTTTCTGTAGAGCTTTTTTTTTTTTTTTGTGGGGAGATCCACATTGCTTTGGATATCAGTTTTTTTGGGAAACTGAGGCTCACAGCTGTATCCTGAGTTGCTGCAGGTTATTAATGCATGACATCACTGGTGCAAAAAGCTTAAATTTCCAGACTAGTGCTTTATCCTCCAGGCCATAATGTTTCCCCAGGGTTGTCTACTCAGTTGCACAGAATTTTATATTGAGAAGAACCAGTTTCTGACCAGACATTTAGAAATTTGCCCTGTTCACAAAGCAAATTTATATATTTTTCCCCTTTCTGTATGTGGAGGGTTTCAGGTCCTCAGTGGCTCATTTCTCCAGAAGAGGTTAAAAGCTTCCTGCCAGCCCCATGACACAGAGTTTCAGTGAAGAAGGGATCAAAACCAACTGGGTCTTGGTAAATGTCTTGTTTGGGTGTTTGTAATCTGATTCATCTTGATTTTTATCTTCTCAAATGAGTGGGTGGGAGGGATGGCTGATAACAGTTCAAAGAAATGCAGTTTCTAGCATCTGGGGCTGAAAGGAGGGATTGGTATTTTATAGTAAGGGCTATCAACATCGCAGCATTCAGTTGCTTGCCCTGTTGATGTAACATTTTGCAACTGGGCTAGCAGCTCAGATTGTTTCTGTTTCCTACAGGACACTTTGTGTGTTTGCAATATTTTAGAAATTACAGATATACTTCATCCTTCCCCCATTGACTTTACTTGTTACCCCTCAGGCAAATACGATAAGGGAGCCTAGGTGAAAGTGAACATCAAATGTTAAAAAGGTGGTGAAATAACATTGGTGGGAGTTGAAGAAAAGGAAGTTTGGTTGGAAAGATCTCCCTCAGACTTTGAACAAAGTTGTCCTTGCCTCCCCCAAAAGTGCAATTCTTTCTATCAAAGAATGAAAATGTGCAGAAATTGAAGTGTTGTTCTGGCTTCGGACAGCCACAGAAAAATCTACATTGCCTTAAGGAATTTAAATGAAAATAAACATGCTTTTTCTGGCTACATTTGGATAGACAGGAGAGATTTTTTTTTTTTTTTTTAAATTGACACCATTATTAAACCAAGTGGAAACTAAAGATTTATAAGAATCCAAGTTCTTCCTGCTGGATTGATTTAGGCCTTTTAAACTCCAGGCAGGCCAGGGAGAAATCTGGCTCCAGCAGGCAGGAGCCAGAGCTGCCACCACACTGTCCTCACCCTGCTGCTCAGCCTGGGCTGCCCCTGGCCTCCTGCTGGGAATTAAGGGGCTTTCAGTTGTGCTTTGTCTCCTTTGCTGTAAATTAAGCTGTCTCTGTGGTTGCTGGCTATCTCCTCATGGTCACCACAGCCTTGCCTATTACCACTCTGATTCTTGTAACTTTAGGTCCAGCTCTTGCAGGAGTATGAAGGCATAGGCTTAGGTCCAGTCATAAATAGTGGATTTGTGACCCACTGTGACTTGGGGGTTTTTGAATTTCCAGCCTGGGTGCTGAGACAGCTGATGTGAGGAGCTGGGAAAGGCAAATGGTCTTAAAGCACTGCTGAGGGTGAGAACCTAATGAGAACCACCAAGACAAGTGTTGTGGCCTTGCACCAACACCCATCCACTTCATGGCTGGGAGATGTGGGACTCTCAGGATGGAGGGGCTCAATGTGATGTGGTTGGTTTCCTTGGCCAACAAGGGTTAGGGTTAGGGTAGGCCACAGTAGTCCCTGAGTGTGTTCCCCCTCTTGCTGGTATGGTTAGGCATGATATGGCACTGAGGAAGTGCTGTTCTTTAAAGATAACAAAAGTCCTTTGGCCTTTGTGAAGCTAAGATGGGCAAACACAATCCCTTGAGCGTCACTACTAGTGGTCTTGTACCTGCTGGAGGTTGAATTATCTGGATATTGATGGATGCAGTATGCCTGGATTAGTCCAATATTTGGATGGGAAAGCTTTTAAAGGCCTTAGGTTCTGTTGGCATAAGTCAAGGAATCATGGTTGAACACTTTGGGTATGCTAGATTAGAGATTATCCTAATATTGGTTTGAAAAGCTTCTCTCCAGCCCATTGGAGAAGTTCTATAATGAAAAGGTTTCTTACCCTTAAACATGGAAGGACAGAAAGAAGCACAGAGTTAAAGGGACTTTCCAAATACAAAAGACTTGCAGAGGGAAAACAAATCGAGGAACCCAAAATTTCTCAGCATCACACCAAGTGTAGTCATGAGAGGACAGCATCTTCCAGCCCAACATGCAGATGCAAAATATTTCAGAACCTCACTATGGAAAGTGGAGATGTGAAATGGTATTTCTGGGGTGGCTTGGAGCTTAAAAGCTTCAGTCAGATGTGAAAGATGGTATCTGCTGCTCCTTGACCTGCTGAAGATGCCATCCACCTTCAGGTGGGCATGGCAGGGGATCTGCTGGGACTTTCACTGCCAACTACAAAATGGGGAGCATCCTCATTCTCTTCACAGGATTAATTGGTTGGGTTTTTTGGGAAGCTGAGACACTGGGAGTGTGTGCAGTGTTCAGGAGTCAGCTTGGATGTCATTAGCTCAGTGTTGGTCGCTCCCAGCTCCCACATCTCAAAGCAAAACCACAAATTAACCCACCCCCCCATCCCCTTTCCCAGTTTTCCATACTGCACCCCCTTCCTGTTGACTTTCTTGCAGTTCGGTGTTATCCCTAACTGTGGAATTCTGATTTAACGGTTCATTGGACAGATTGAGCTTGACACCATTCCCTTTTCCTTCAGTCCTATTTCCATAATGTAAGATGATCTTTAGCAAGTCCCCTTGAAGCACAGAATCAGACTACAACTCAGAGAGAGTTATAAAGCAGGTATGTTTATTATGGCACCGGGTGCAAGGGGAATCTCTCCTCCTAACTTGCACACAGAGGGTTTAAGCAAGCAGATATTTATTACACACAAACATGCATATTCATTAGGTTCCCGAGAGTTCTGAGGGGATATTACAATTAGTTTAGTTACACATTATCATAAGTCTCCTCCCTTTTGGCACTTGTGCACTGCCCTCTGATGGTCGTGGGCAGGAGGCTTCAAGATGAAGTAAGCAGTCTTTCTCAGAGTGCACTTTTCACCTTTGGCACAGTTGGATGCCCCAGTAATCACAAATTAGCTGAAACCAACCCTATCTGCAAGTTTCTGATAGCTGGCAAAGATTTAGGACGGTGTGTTCTTCGTACAAAATTTACTGCAAGCAGAACATGATGAGCAGACAAGGAGTATCCTAAGCTAGCAGATGTTTGGGAGTCACTGTCTACAAACTGATAATTAGAAGGATGGTAAGAAATAATTCACTCATTAGAAGCATGAAAAGAAATAATTCACTCTTGTTAGTAAGTCTGCTAAATTCTGATATCACACCACAGGCTTACAACACAAACATTGTTCTCTGTCTTAGACCTAAGTTAAGTTAAAAGTATTTTAACCCTATGTTTTCCAGGCACTTGCTTTCCTTATATCACCCTTTATTTAAAATAAAATCTGGATGGAGGAATCGGGTTGTTTGCTGTCTCCATATGCTTTTCTGTTCACTGGAACATCTTCCCATTGTAGTAGCATCAAATGTAAAGTCTGAGCAACTTGACCTGGCAGGTTCCAGCTCTTGGGAATGCAAATGTTCAGCTGTAGGAAATATTTCTCTTGCAGTGATGCTGTGGAAGCAATTAGGTAGAGGATAACAGATGGGTCACTAAGATAAGAGGTAATGACTCCACAAGGTGCATTGTGGCGAGATCATAAACCACAAGAGTGGAGCATGGATGGGCTGATGATGTCAGCTGAAACCTGTGGTAAACCTGCGGTAAACCTGCAGTAGCATTAGTCGGAAATACTGTAATGTTTTGGTTTTAGGTGCACTTCTGGTTTGTTTCCACTGTCAGAAAGTATTTTGCATTCACAAAACATTTCTTCCTTTCTAAAGGCTGCAAGCAGTCTGCTTGGATGGGGAAAGAGTCATTTTGTATTACTAGGAACCACAAGCCCAACTGCTGGAAAAATCAATGCAGTCTTTGCTTTGGGACACCTGTTGCCACTGTCTCTGCATGTTACCTACCTACATGTGCAGATGCAGGTGTAGAAAAATGGGAAGCCTAAGACAAGCAATGCTCATTTTGCTCAGTGGTTGCAAGTAGAGGAATAATCATGCGTGAAAACATTCAACCTGCTAAATTTTGCTGTGTTGTAGAGTCAGGCTGCAATGGGAAAACACAACAGTGAATCAGAAGGTATTGTCTTCATGTCAGATTGTCTCTTCTCCGTGTTTGTGAAGGACTCAGGTGTAGGCACGCTGCTAATGGAAGGGCTCTTTCCCTAATGGTCTGTGCAGCAACACCTTTCTTTCTGGGAAGCACTGGGGGCTTCTCTGTTCCTGCATGCAAACCCTGGTGCTTCAGAAGGAGGAGATCTGCTCTTCCTTCCCCAGCTGTCTCTCCCTGCAGGAGCTTTCCCACCGTGATCTCATGGACCTCTAATGGTAATTATCATTGTCTCATGGCTCAGTGGTGTCTGCCTTGAGACAAACTAACTGTAGGGCTTTTGATACCTATCTCAGCATGAGGCATGTGTTTTCATGCACACACTTCTGTGCTACTCACCTTTTTCACTCTGCAGACAAACATGAGGTGAATTCTGCTCCCATTTCTTGGAGGTAAATATGTGCAAAGCTAGGTAATAGGACTGGAATGCAATCTAATTCCTTATCAGCACATACACCAGCACCTGTATGCAATGTCTCATTGAAAATTAAAAAAAGAAAAAGCAGTCAAAGGTGTTGAAAAAGCAGTTTTCTTATCCCCTTTTCATTCTGCTATATACATGGCTTTGTAGCTGTCCTTATTAGAAAACTATTTTTCAGGTTAATCTATTTTATTTTTTTTAATCTTTAAGATTTAATTTCAGCTTTAAAAACAAATATAATTTTTTGTTATTCCCACAATTCTGCTCCCAGACTGTCTCCCCACCCTGGCATAAATACTTAGTGATGGTGAGCCATGCAGTTTCTTGAGCTACCTCTCTTTTCTTTCCTTTATTTAATAAAAAAAAAATAAAATAAAAATCTTTGAATCTTTGCACTCAGCACCCTGAAGGCCTTTTTTCTTTCCTTTCCTCTCCTCTGATTTTGCAGGGTCAGGAGCTTTAGAAATCAGTGTGCATCTAAACCAGGGCAGACCTGCAACTCCCCCCCACACTCAGTCACATCTCTCCTTGCTCTTCTGCAAGGTGATTTGGAAAGTTAAGAAAAACTTCAGCAGAGCAGCACAGTCGTTATGCTCTGAAGAATCTGTTTGTTTTTTTTTTCTCCAGCCTGGTTCAGGAGCTGAGGATCTCCTTTCACCTCCTCTGGCTGGAGCATGGTACACATGAGCTGATCCCTCTTAACAGGTTAAATAAACAAACAGGACAGTGTTTGGGTTGTAACTGGTTCTGCTGATCTCCATTACTGATCTATCTGAGAGCCGGGTCAAGGAGCAGATGCTAGAGACAGCATCATCACCTTCCTCCTCATCCTCGTTGTGTCTGGCTTTATCCTTCTTCTTCTCCTCTCCCCACCCCCATCCCATTTGTTTGCTTTTTGTTTGGTTTTTTTTTTCCTTTTGGCTGAGCAAATAGGCCAGATGGCAGTGAGGGGATCAGACAAGTGAGGCATGGCATACGGGCAGCTTTTTAATTTTGACTCCAGTTGGGAAGTAGTTTGCTGGGAGATAAATTACAAAAGCAGTAGATGAGGGGTGTGTGTTGGAGGAGAGGGACAGGAGGAAGGGGAGACCCTTTTCAAGATGAAGTATCCCAGCCAAGGGAGTCCAGGGTGCAGGGGACTGAAGCCCTGGCTACATTCCTGACACAAAGCAGTAAATTAGCTGTTTCTGTGTCAGTTTGGGAAGGAAGTCTTGTCAGCTGCATGTGGGGAGGAAAGATGGAGATGTCTGTCTTCAAATGAGGAGGAGGATATGTCTCCGATTTCTACCTTGCCTACCCTTGCCCACACAAGCTCCAGCTAGTCTTAGGACCTGAGATGCAGAGACATTTGCCCAGCTGCAGAAGAGGAATCATGTTGGCCAAGATGATTTTTATCTGTGCATATGATTGTGTATATTTTGGTCATACTTTATTATGGGTATCAGTGTGAGATCATTCACTGTAGACTTCTTTAAAGCAAAAGGCATGACTTTAAAAGTTTTGTTACAAAGTTTTGTTTGGCTAGGGATATTAAGGATAACAGGAAGGGATTCTACAGGTACATAGCAAATAAAAAACAGATTAGGGAGAATGTAGGCCCCCTCAGGAAGCTCTCGGGTGAACTAGCTACACAGGATTTGGAGAAGGCTGAGGTTCTGAATGACTTCTTTGCCTTGGTCTTCTCTAGCAAAGGCTCTGACTGCACCACCCAAGTCTTGGAAGGCAGACACAGGGACTGTGAGAATGAAGACCTTGGGCCCACTATAGGAGAGGAATTGGTTCGAGACCATCTTAAAAGTCTGAACATGCACAAGTCCATGGGTCCTGATGAAATCCATCTGCGGGTCCTGAAGGAGCTGGCAACTGAAGTTGCTAAGCTGCTGGCCATCATATTTAAAAAATCATAGCAGTCAGGTGAAGTTCCCGACGACTGGAAAAAGGGAAATATAACCCCCATTTTCAAGAAGGGGAAAATGGATGACCCGGGCAATTACAGACCAGTCAGTCTCACCTCTGTGCCTGGCAAAATCTTGGAGCAGATTCTCCTGGAAGGCATGCTAAGGCACATGAAAAACAACAAGGTGCTTGGTGACAGCCAGCATGGCTTCACTAAGGGGAAATCCTGCCTGACCAATTTGGTGGCCTTTTATGATGGGGCTACAGAACTGATGGACAGCGGTAGAGCAGTTGATGTCATCTACCTGGATTTGTGTAAAGCGTTCAACACTGTCCCACACGACATTCTTGTCTCTAAATTGGAGAGACATCAATTTGATGAATGGACCACTTGGTGGATAAAGAACTGGCTGGATGGCCGCACACAAAGAGTTGTGGTCAATGGCTCAATGTCCAGCTGGAGACCAGTTACGAGTGGTGTCCCTCAGGGATCGGTGTTGGGACCGGTCTTGTTCAACATCTTTGTCGCTGACATGGACAGTGGGATTGAGTGCGCCCTCAGCAAGTTTGCCGATGACACCAAGCTGTGTGGTTCGGTTGATACGCTGGAGGGAAGGAATGCCATCCAGAGGGACCTTGACACGCTTGTGAGGTGGGCTGATGCCAACCTCATGAAGTTTAACCATGCCAAGTGCAAGGTCCTACACCTGGGTCGGAGCAATCCCAGACACAGCTACAGGCTGGGCAGAGAAGAGATTCAGAGCAGCCCTGCAGCGAAGGACTTGGGGGTGCTAGTCAATGAGAAAATGAACATGAGCCGTCAGTGTGCACTTGCAGCCCAGAAAGCCAACCGTATCCTGGGCTGCATCAAAAGGAGTGTGACCAGCAGGTCAAGGAGGTGATCCTGCCCCTTTATTCTGCTCTAGTGAGACCTCATTTGGAGTACTGTGTACAGTTCTGATGTCCTCAACATAAAAAGGACATGGATCTGTTGTAACAAGTCCAGAGGAGAGCCACGAGAATGATCAGGGGACTGGAGCACTTCCCATATGAAGATCGGCTGAGAAAGTTGGGACTGTTCATCCTGGAGAAGAGAAGGCTGCGTGGAGACCTCATAGCAGCCTTCCAGTATCTGAAGGGGGGCTATAGAGATGCTGGGAAGGGACTCTTCATTAGGGACTGTAGTGATAGGACAAGGGGTAATGGGTTAAAACTTAAACAGGGGAAGTTTAGATTGGATATAAGGAGGAAATTCTTTCCTGTTACGATGGTGAGGCACTGGAATAGGTTGCCCAAGGAGGTTGTGAATGCTCCATCCCTGGCAGTGTTCAAGGCCAGGTTCGACGAGGCCTTGGGTGATATGGTTTAGAGTGAGGTGTCCCTGCCCATGGCAGGGGGTTGGAACTTGATGATCTTAAGGTCCTTTCCAACCCTAACTATTCTATGATTCTATGATTCTATGAAAACTAAGTAAAAAGTTGACACAGAACATTGAAGGCAGCTTAGTAATAATATAGTTTACAGTTATTCCTTTTCCCTTCCTTCTTAGCATTCATTTTTCTCTCAGTATTATCATAGAATGGTAAGGGTTATTCAGTATGTTAGAAATCAACTTCTTGCTATCTATTCACATTGTTCATTCATTTTGGACTTATCTGACTGAGACCAAAGAGGGTCTTGCCTTGAATGATTTAAAAACAAAATTAGAGTCACTTGCACTAAATTATATATATGTAAGGCTTCCTGGCTTCATTTTGATGAACTGGGACTCTGGGAGACATTGAGGAAGTGTAGGTGTACTTTTCTTAGTTTTCATAAATGTGTTGATTTTGCATCCAAACTTCACTGAAATGAAGTTTAAAATGTCCACACAATTTAGTAACTTGAGAAGTTTTATTCCTGTTGATGCTCAATGAGATTTGGTGTTCCTTGGTACAGGCTCTCATCTCCTTCACCCCAGAGGCATTTTTAAAAACTAGCTCCGGAAATCTCAAGCCCTGTTGTCAGGATACAGATGATCCAGGACCATGGTTGTACTGTATGCCCGAACAAAGAACTTTTTATATGACACATATATATATATATTCCACAATAAGTTTTTATTCACCAGAGAGTCTACGGAGAAATGATTATGCATCACTGGCTTTGTGGAACAGAATTTTAACTTCTAACTCAGGCATTCTTCCACTGATTGGTTTTAACATGAAGTAGAAGCACAAGCCTTTGATTTATTGGTGAAATATTTAAGATAGGTTGTTAAATTATTGAAATAGCAGAGTTTAAAGCAGGCAAAGAAGGAAAAAAATATCCAAACCAACCAAACAAAAAAGGCAGCTCATCCAAATAAGAGATTGGTTTTCCTGAATTTGAAAAATGTGTGTTTGGACTTGCTAGATATCTGAAACAAAAAGTGCTATCTCAGTGCAAAAATAAACATTTTAAAATTAAAGATTTCAATCCAACAAACTTAACCTCCATCTGATCCCTGCAGATT
>NW_026900717.1:0-30000 GCF_033783945.1 Neopsephotus bourkii
GGCTTGCCTCAGTGGGACAGCGCTCCGGAATTGATGAAGACTGGGAGGCCTCCTGTAATCCTAGGGTGAAATCGGTGTGCTCAGCTCGCTCCCTGAAATGTCTGTACGCCAATGCGCGCAGCATGGGAAATAAGCAGGAGGAGCTAGAAACCTGTGTTAAGTCGGGAGATTATGACCTGGTGGCAATTACAGAGACGTGGTGGGACAGCTCACATGACTGGAATATAGTCATGGAGGGCTATGTCCTTTTCAGGAAAGACAGGCCAGCCAGGCGGGGTGGTGGGGTTGCTCTTTATGTGCGAGAGCAGCTACAATGCATTGAGTTCTGTCCAGGGACAGATGATGAGCGAGTTGAGAGTCTGTGGGTGAGAATTAAGGGGCAGGCTGGCAGGGGCGATACTGTTGTGGGGGTCTGTTACAGGCCACCGGATCAGGGTGAGGAAGTTGACGAGGCCTTCTACAGGCAGCTGAGAGCGGCCTCACAGTCACAGGCCGTGGTCGTCGTGGGGGATTTTAACTTCCCTGATGTTTGCTGGAAGGACTACTCAGCAACCCAGCCGCAGTCCAGGAGGTTCCTCCAGTGTATGGATGATAACTTCCTCATGCAAATGGTGGATGAGCCAACCAGGAGGGGAGCGCTGCTCGATCTCACCCTCACTAACAAGGAGGGTCTGGTCGAAGAAGTGAAGGTTGAGGGCTGCCTTGGTTGCAGCGACCACGAGATGATGGAATTCAGGATCTTGTGTGGTAGGGCCAGTAGAATAGCAAGTAGAATCGCAACCCTGGATTTTAGCAGGGCAAACTTTGGCCTCTTCAAGCGATTGCTAGGGGAAATCCCGTGGGGTAGGCTGCTTGAAGGTAAAGGGGCCCAAGATAGTTGGTTGACGTTCAAGGACTGCTTTTTCCGAGCTCAAGATAGGAGCATCCCGACACGTAGGAAGTCAAGGAAGAGGGTCAGGAGACCTGCGTGGCTAAATAGGGAATTGCTGGGTATGCTGAAGTGGAAGAGGAGAGTTTACAGGTCATGGAAGGAGGGGCTGGCCACTTGGGAAGAATATAAGGCTGCTGCTAGAGGATGTAGGAAAGCTGCTAGGATGACTAAGGCCTCCTTGGAATTAAAGCTGGTGAGAAGGGTCAAGGACAGCAGAAAGAGCTTTTTCAAATACATGGCAGATAAAACTAACACCAGAGGCAATGTAGGCCCGCTGATGAACGGGGTGGTTAGTAGGTCGAGAGAGGTCCTCCTTCCCCTCTACTCACAGTATCACAGTATCACAGTATGTTAGAGATTGGAAGGGACCTCAAAAGATCATCTAGTCCAATCCCCCTGCCGGAGCAGGAACACCTAGATAAGGTTGCACAGGAACGTGTCCAGGCGGGTTTTGAATGTCTCCAAAGAAGGAGATTCCACAACCTCCCTGGGCAGCCTGTTCCAGTGTTCCGTCACCCTCACTGAGGATAAGTTTCTTCTCAGGTTTAAGTGGAACCTCTTGTGCTCCAATTTGTACCCATTACCCCTTGTCCTTTCATTGTTTGCCACTGAGAAGAGCCTGGCTCCATCCTCGTGACACTCCCCCTTTATATATTTATATACACTAATAAGGTGACCCCTCAATCTCCTCCAAACTATAGAGACCCAGCTCCCTCAGTCTTTCCTCATAAGGGAGATGCTCCACTCCCTTAATCATCTTAGTTGCCCTGAGCTGGACTCTCTCCAGCAGGTCCCTGTCCTTTTTAAACTGAGGGGCCCAGAACTGGACACAATATTCCAGATGAGGTCTCACCAGGGCAGAGTAGAGGGGAAGGAGGACCTCTCTCGACCTACTAACCACCCCCCTTCTAATACAACCCAGGATGACATTGGCCTTCTTGGCCACAAGGGCACAGTGTCGGCTCATGGTCACCCTGTCGTCCACCAGGACCCCCAGGTCCCTTTCCCCTACACTGCTCTCTAACAGGTCGTTCCCCAGCCTATACTGGAACCTGGGGTTGTTCCTGCCCAGATGCAGGACTCTACACTTTCCCTTGTTATATTTCATCAAGTTATTCCCTGCCCAGCTCTCCAGCCTGTCCAGGTCCCTCTGGATGGCAGCACAGCCTTCTGGCGTGTCGGCCACTCCTCCCAGCTTAGTGTCATCAGCAAACTTGCTGATAGTACACTCAATTCCCTCATCTAAATCGTTGATGAATATATTAAATAATACTGGTCCCAGTACCGACCCTTGAGGCACTCCACTAGATACAGGCCTCCAACTAGACTCCGCTCCATAGACTACAACTCTCTGGCTTCTCTCCTTCAGCCAGTTCACAGTCCACCTCACTACCCGATCATCCAGACCACACTTCCTCAATTTAGCCGCAAGGATGCTGTGGGAGACCGTGTCAAACGCTTTGCTGAAGTCGAGGTAGACCACATCCACCGCTCTACCATCATCCATCCACCGTGTTATTTCCTCATAAAAGGCTACGAGATTGGTCAAGCACGACTTCCCCTTGGTGAAGCCATGTTGACTGCGCCTCATAACCCTCTTATCCTTGATATGCCTTAAGATGGCACCAAGGATAAGGTGTTCCATCACTTTCCCAGGAATGGAGGTGAGGCTAACCGGTCTATAGTTACCCGGGTCCTCCTTCTTGCCCTTTTTGAAGACAGGAGTGACATTTGCTTTCCTCCAGTCCTCAGGCACCTCTCCCGTTTCCCAAGACTTGGTAAAGATGATGGAGAGCGGTCTAGCAATGACCTCAGCCAGTTCCCTCAGCACCCGCGGGTGCATCCCATCTGGACCCATGGATTTATGGATATCCAGATTGCTCAACTGGTCTTTAACCCATTCCTCATCGACTAAGGCAGACCGCTCCGTTGACCTATCTTCATCTGAGGTCTCAGCAGTACAGGGCTCTTCAGGACTGCCTCCGGCAGAGTAGACAGAGACAAAGAAGTCATTCAGTAACTCTGCCATCTCTGTATCTTCTGTCACCAGGGCACCCGTCCCGTTCATCAGCGGGCCTACATTGCCTCTGGTGTTAGTTTTACCTGCCATGTATTTGAAAAAGCTCTTTCTGATGTCCTTGACCCCTCTCGCCAGCTTTAATTCCAAGGAGGCCTTAGCCATCCTAGCAACTTTCCTACATCCTCTAGCAGCAGCCTTATATTCTTCCCAAGTGGCCATCCCTTCCTTCCATGACCTGTAAACTCTCCTCTTCCACTTGAGCATACCGAGCAATTCCCTATTTAGCCACGCAGGTCTCCTGACCCTCTTCCTTGACTTCCTACGTGTCGGGATGCTCCTATCTTGAGCTCAGAAAAAGCAGTCCTTGAACGTCAACCAACTATCTTGGGCCCCTTTACCTTCAAGCAGCCTACCCCACAGGATTTCCCCTAGCAATCGCTTGAAGAGGCCAAAGTTTGCCCTGCTAAAGTCCAGGGTTGCGATTCTACTTGCTATTCTACTGACCCTACCACACAAGATCCTGAATTCTACCATCTCGTGGTCGCTGCAACCAAGGCAGCTCTCAACCTTCACTCCTTCAACCAGACCCTCCTTGTTAGTGAGGATGAGATCCAGCAGCGCACCTCTCCTGGTTGGCTCATCCACCATTTGCATGAGGAAGTTATCATCCATACACTGGAGGAACCTCCTGGACTGCGGCTGGGTTGCTGAGTAGTCCTTCCAGCAAACATCAGGGAAGTTAAAATCCCCCACGATGACCACGGCCTGTGACTGTGAGGCCGCTCTCAGCTGCCTGTAGAAGGCCTCGTCAACTTCCTCACCCTGATCCGGTGGCCTGTAACAGACCCCCACAACAGTATCGCCCCTGCCAGCCTGCCCCTTAATTCTCACCCACAGACTCTCGACTCGCTCATCATCTGTCCCCGGACAGAACTCAACGCATTGTAGCTGCTCTCGCACATAAAGAGCAACCCCACCACCCCGCCTGGCTGGTCTGTCTTTCCTGAAAAGGACATAGCCCTCCATGACTATATTCCAGTCATGTGAGCTGTCCCACTACGTCTCTGTAATTGCCACCAGGTCATAATCTCCCGACTTAACACAGGTTTCCAGCTCCTCCTGCTTATTTCCCATGCTGCGCGCATTGGCGTACAGACATTTCAGGGAGCGAGCCGAGCACACCGATTTCACCCTAGGATTACAGGAGGCCTCCCAGTCTTCATCAATTCCGGAGCGCTGTCCCACTGAGGCAAGCCCAGCTACAACCCCATCCCCCTTCAAATCTAGTTTAAAGCTCTCCAAATGAGCCCTGCTAATTTGTGCCCCAGCATCCTTTTGCCTCTGTGCGATAAACCTTTCCCACATGCCAATGTCCAGACTGGTGCCCTATAAAACCAGCCGTTATCAAAGAATCCAGAATACTCTGCCCTGGTGAGACCGCATCTGGAATATTGTGTCCAGTTCTGGGCCCCTCAGTTTAAGAAGGACAGGGACCTGCTGGAGAGAGTCCAGCGCAGGGCAACTAAGATGATTAAGGGAGTGGAGCATCTCCCTTATGAGGAAAGACTGAGGGAGCTGGGTCTCTATAGTTTGGAGAAGAGGAGATTGAGGGGTGACCTTATTAGTGTATATAAATATATAAAGGGGGAGTGTCACGAGGATGGAGCCAGGCTCTTCCCAGTGGCAAACAATGAAAGGACAAGGGGCAATGGGTACAAACTGGAACACAAGAGGTTCCACTTAAACTTGAGAAGAAACTTCTTCTCAGTGAGGGTGACGGAACACTGGAACAGGCTGCCCAGGGAGGTTGTGGAATCTCCTTCTCTGGAGACATTCAAAACCCGCCTGGACACATTCCTGTGCAACCTTATCTAGGTGTTCCTGTTCCGGCAGGGGGATTGGACTAGATGATCTTTTGAGGTCCCTTCCAATCTCTAACATACTGTGATACTGTGATACTGTGATACTCAGACATCTGTTTGGGCACCTCTTCCCATCCTGTGCTTTTTACTCAGGATTTGGAGTGCTAATTTCTGTACAAACTTGCTTTTATGGTCATTGATATTTTTGAAAATCATTTGGTAAAAACAAACAAAAACTTCAACGTGCAAACCTGCAGCACTTAGCTCATGTTGGGTGAGCTAATAAAATAGGCTGTTTATTCGCAAATTGCATTCTTTTTAAGTTAGACTGTGAATTTCTTCATCTGCAGATGTCTATGCCAAAATTTGTCACCCTGATGTTTTTAAGGGCTCAGAGCTGTGCAGACTTCTGTGCAAGGAGGCAAAACCACCTGCTTGTAAAGGCAAGACACACTCTAGCCCCCCTCCCTGGTCTGTAGTGATGCAATTTTGGGACACAGTAGCACAAGAAATATAAATGATTCTGTAGTCTTTCTTTCCAGACACTCTGTCTCCCTAATGATACATCAGAGTATTTTCATCTAACTTCTCCTGATAAATCATTGGTAGTATTGGCTAGTTATTGATGACAAATGTATCATATTGAGAGCTAAATATTGGTAGCTAAATGTATAATAATGCATCATTGTAACATCTCCGATACCTGCTGATAAATGGCTTCAATTTCTTGCTACAACAGCAATTTATGAAAGAATATCATATAAACTTCAAGATAAACTCCCACGATTTGAAGAGATTGCCTCTTTTTACACTTTATAAATAGAAGCAAAGATTGCACATCTCCTTCAATAAATGTGTTGAAATGGTCTAGTCTAATTCCCAAAAGGACAAGCATAGAGCTCAAAGGGGAGCTCTTTGTTGGTCTAAATTGTCATAACTCCAGGAGAGCTATAGCAATTTACTCCAAAGAAGAATCTGTCCCCAGGAGCCTGCCTGCTGTTACCTCTCAAGCTTTACCAAAGTGATTTCTTCTTTTCCCCTCTTTTTACAAGGATACCTCACCTAAAGGCACCTAGCCACTTGAGGATCCACAAAATGGAACAGATGAGGAATCCCATACTTTCAAAAGAAATTATACTTATGATCTGCAGCAGGTGCTTCCCCTCTTTCAAATTCTTTCCAAAGGGGGCATAATATTAATAAAAGTCTTAAGACAATTATTCTGTGGTAGGGAGCTTTTATGAGCCAGGTGAGACACTGACATGATTCCACTTTTGGCTGAACACACGCTTGTTAACATTTTTTGCTGGGTAGTTGGAGGGGTAAAAAATTCCAAACCAAATGCTGTCAAAAACTTTCAAAGCATTTCAATAACCAGCCTCTATGAAACAGAAATGGAAGACACAAAACAGGTGACAGCAAAGCACATAGTTTATATCATTGCTCATGTTTTCAACTCTGAGTAGTTAATTTATCTCCAAGGTGTACTTGTAAAACCTTTATGTATCGTCATCACTTATTTCTGGTATGGAATAAATGTACACACACATTTCATCTAATCAAAGCAGTGTACAGGCAGGAACTAGCTGACAAAGTGTTCCTCATGATCTTTTAATGTACCTTTTCTCTTCCCTATATTCCGTTCAAATGTCATCTCCTCTTGTCTTCTGTCAAACTGTTGCAAGCCTGAGAATAATAAATAATACATACTTCATATTCCAGCAACTTTATACAAGTGCTCTTAACATATAAGCTCTTCAGAAAGACAAGGGAGAGAAAATTTGAGTTGTAGCTCTCTTATCTTAAAATGAGAGAGAAACCATTATGTTCCATTTGTGCCACATCCTACAGACTGTGCCTGGGAGCTGAGGGAGGAAAGATCTTCCCTTGGTACATACAGCATGGCATAGCAACAGTAGCACTAAAGACCCCCAAGAGCCCACAGGGAAGCCCCAAGAGGCACAGGTCTATCTGTTTCTCTGAGCTAGCTTATCACGTCCCAACACCACTACAGTGATGTGACTCAACTCTCACCAAGCCCAGTGGCAGGCCAGGAGTACAGAAACCTGCTTGCAAGAAACCTTGGGAAAGATTGGCATAAACAGTTCTTTCTAGGAGAAGAGGACCCTATTTTCAGTGTGCTGGGGGCTGCTGGGCAATGAAGAGGAATTGCAGCTTAAGCTTTGCTTTGCCCTGTGTTTGTGTGACAGACAGAGTCCTTCCTTTCTTCCTTCAGATACTTCAGATTCTCAGGAATTTGTCTAGGCCTCCCTGTGCTCTCCCACCTTCACTTTTGTGGTAATGCAACACCAAATTAAATGAGATTTAATGAAAGGTGCCAAGAACCTAGCAGCTTGTTGCTGGTCATGGATATATCCTCATGGATAGCCATGGACAGCGATGATAGCTTCAAGGTCCCTCTTGCTCTTCTTTTAACACAGAAAGCAAGCCAAAAGGACTTTCATATGGCCCACAGGCTCCCCTGTCCAGAAGTAACAGGGACTGCTGGAAGGCAAAGGGGGCTGATAAAGGATTTCATCATTAAATAAAACAAATTAGAAAATGCCAGAGTCAGATACTGGTTCTAATGAAATGATTTAATGATTTATGGTAAATAAACACTCATGCATTTATACATGAAACTAAAGCTTGTATAGAGGAGAGCAAGCCAAGCAAATGTTGTCATCTCTAGTTTGTATAGTAAAACCTAACTTACTCAATTTTCAGAGACAAGGCAGTTCCCCTAAGTGCACCTGTTTGGCTTTGTTTGGTTTTGGATTGGTTGGTTTGTGTGGGTTTTTTTACTTCCTCCCCTTCAGCTCCTCACACCAACAATAAATGACTAAGTAACACCATTACTGTAAAACAAGCTGCACAGCACAAAGCTGTATTTACCTGAATGATGTCACATTATTGTTTCCATACCATTAAATGTTTACTTTAGGCCTTTTATAACCCTTTGAGGTATAAAGGTTATTCTTCCAGCCTCAAAGAAATGCAGTAGGAGGCAATTTTCCAAATGGAGGAAAAAATTTATGCACATAAGTGTTGTTATTCATGCACTCAGCGAGAAAATTTAGCTCCCTGTCCACCCCCATGCTTCTCAGCTTCCTCAGGAAGATGCAACAAGATTTAGAAAACAGAGATAAAAAGTTTTGGCCTGAGTGTCAGTGAAAAGAAGAGGATGTTATTTTTTATCAACTACTCTGCATTATGAATTAATCTATTTCATTCTCTGTATATTTCAAGCAAAACATTTGTAGAGTATAGGATTAATACAGAATTATAGAATTGTTGGTGCTGGAAGGAACCTCCAAAGGTCATCTAGTCCAGCTCCCTGCAGTGAGCAGGGACATCTTGAACTAGATCAGTTTGCCCAGAACCACATCCACATGGCTTCGAATGCCTCTAGGGATGGTGCATCCACCACCTCTCTGGGCAACCTGTGCCTCCTTGAAATTAATTCCTTTCTCACATCCAGCCTGTGTCTCCCCTCTTTCACTTTAAAACCATCACCCCTCTGTCCTATCACAAGTCCTGCTAAAAAGTATGTCTCCATCTTCCTTACAGGCCCCTTTTAAGAACTTAAAAGCCACAATAAGATCTACCTGTATCTTAGCTTCTTCCTGATGAACAACCCCAACCCTCTCAGCCTTTCCACACAGGGGAGGTGCTTCAGCCCTCTCATAATTTTTGTGACCTTCCTCTGGACCCTCTCCATCAGGTCCATGCCTGTCCTGCGCCGAGGACTCCAGAGCTGGCTGTAGTATCCAGGTGGGGTCTCACCAGAGCAGAGTCAGAATCACCTCCCTTCCTGCTGGCCATGCTTTTTTGGGTGCAGCCCAAAATACAATTGGCCTTCTGGGCCGTGAGCACATACTGCCAGCTCATGTCCAGCCTTTTATCCACTAGTAACCCCAAGTTCTTCTCCTCTGAGGTACCCTCAATCCCCTAATTCCCCAGTCTATTGATATCAGTGGTTGCACTGACCCAGGTGCAGGACCCTGCACTTGGCCCTGTTGAGTCTCATGAGGTTTGCGCTGGCCCACCTCTCAAGCCTGTTCAAGACCCTCTGGGTGTCCCATCCCTCAGGTGTGTCAACTGCATCACACAGCTTAATGTCATTGATGCATTATGTATGTGCCCTTTTCAGCTGGATGGTACAAGATTTGGGTATGTTCACTTTTCTAATAGCAGAGTGTTTTGGTTTATTTGCCAGGTAAACATAGGAGGAATGTGTCAAGGGTTCTGAAATCAAGGAACTAAATCCAAACACTCAAAGGGTCCAGCTGTTTCTTGGGAAGTTAGTCTTATACACAATAAAATAAGCTCTGAATATTACAGGTTATTACTAGCAAATGTTACCTGTGATATGCTGACAACAGAGCTGAATAGTCATAAACTCAGAGAACAGGTCACTTACACAGTGTTATGTTTGCACTGATTAAGGCACAAAAATCTTCATAGGTCTATGTCAATAAACAAGAGAACAAGGTGCAACATTTTCTTGTTGTTCTGGAAAGGACAGATTTAAAAGATTGTGACTGTTTCACAGGACTATCTTACAGATCCGTGTTAGTCTTTACTTGCTCATAGTAATTTAAACTTCCAATTTTAATCAGGATTAAAAACAATGAGGAAAAAAACCCTTGATTTAAATAGCTGATTTTATTTTTGCTTTGCATTTGTGTTTGGTAATAAACTTTCTTCTCACTGACTGGCATAATAATGAACACGTGCTGATTTGAAACCGTATTTGCAATGTGTATTTGATACATTTCAGTATCCTTTTTATTTTAACATATAAATATACACAGTGAGAATGTGAGAATTATTGTAATTTGTTCAGATGCTTATGCTTTACATTTATATTATTTCAGAAAGAAGCAAAAGACTTTTTTTTCCTAAATGATGATTTTGTTTGGGGTTTGTATCGAAATGCATTGGGGTTGAAACTAAAAATCAACTTAAATGCACTAAACTGGTTTAATTAATTGTATTTAACCACGTCATTTTTTTTCCTTATAAAGGGGAAATGTATTTAAAACTAGCCAGACTTCAAAATAAATGAAGTGATTACATTATTTAGTGAACTAAGAGATTATTTCCTGTCTCCAGGAGCTAACACACAGGTGTCTGACATGCAGATAAATGGCTAGTGAGATTATCGGAAGTGCCTATAGGGGCTAGTTCCTCATTTTCCCTGAAGTCAATAGAAGCTAGACATTTAATCTGTAGGAGGGATTTTAAAAATCCCACTGGTCATCTGTCTCCATCTCCAGGCACCAAAATATCTTTGGCAACCTGACCCCTCACCATTAGGGTTTTCTCCATGTTATCTTTCTACATTTCTATTCATAGATGAGAAAACAATCCTGAGTTTTCAGCCTTCAATCTATTTCTGAGTTTGCATGAGCAATGCTAATTAAATGACAAAAATATTTGCTATACCTGCTGCTCAGCTAAAACAAACATCAAAGAAAATTGAGATTTTTCTGTACAGTGAAACATTCGAAAAAGTGCAAAAGCCAGTATCAGCATCACAGTAATGGCAGAAAAAGTAATAAATATCTGGATTTGAAGACATAAGAATTAATTTAATAAAGTCTATGCTGACCTTAAAGATTTAGCATTTTCCTACTAATTCCCCAAGAAGATTTCCTTGAGCAACTGAGTAGGAGAATCTTTCTAATATATTGCAATAATGCTGAGAAAATCTAAGCTTTAGTAGAGATTATCAGTGGTTTATATCTGTTTTCAGGTGGAGTTTTTTAAAATTAATTTGATTTTGCTTGATTTTTTAACTAAATAGAAGCATCTATGTTTAGTCTAACTTCTGTGCATTTTTAGAAATCCCCAGCAACAATACTGAGTGTCTGGGCTGCCATTACAGTCACTGGGATATCACATCTCTCCAACTAGAATCTAAGCAGGGCACTACAAAACGTACCTGTGTGAAATCCATACCTCTATCTCAAATCTGGCCTTTCAGTCCTTATCTGATGTACTTTCAGGTGCTTCCTTATACTCAGGATGCCCTGCCTGAACTCTCTAATGGATTTAGACAGCTACATCTTCTCTTTAAAAGCCTAAATGCACTGGTGCCACTGCTTCACCCAGTAGGTCAGTGGTTTCAGCTTTTACCTTGCTTGAATTCTCTCTTCTGCCAAGGAAGTTCTCCTAAGACGGAGTCCATATGGGCAGGTAGGTGGCAGCTTTCTGAGATGGGAGCCTTCCCTAATCCATCTGCTGAGGTTTTACATTTTGCATATGAATGTTTTCCACGGGGAGGTGACCTAACTACTCAGATACATTGTTATTCTTTCTCTCTCTACTTCAGTCATATGGAATTATTATAGCAAACATGAAGCAGCACTAACTGGAGAAAAAGTGATTTTTCCATGCCTAATATTTTTATATACTCCACTGCAGATGGTTCCCTACCAGGAAAAACTGCGTATTGACCCATGCTCTTCTAAATTCAGAGCAAGTTTAATTAAGTTATGGACTAGAAAAAACAGCAAATAGAATCATAGAATCGTAGAACAGTTAGGGTTGGAAAGGACCCTAAGATCATACAGTTCCAACAACCCTGCTGTGGGCAGGGACACCTCACACTAAACCATATTACCCAAGGCTCTGTCCAGTCTGGCCTTGAACACTGCCAGGGATGGAGCATTCACAACCTCCCTGGGCAACCCATTCAAGTGCCTCACCACCCTTACAGTAAAGTATTTCTTCCTTATAACCAATCTAAACTTCCTCTGTTGAAGTTTGAACCCATTACCCCTTGTCCTATCACTACAGTCCCTAATGAAGAGTCCCTCCCCAGCATCCCTATAGGCCCCCTTCAGATACTGGAAGGCTGCTGTGTGGTCTCCATGCAGCCTTCTCTTCTCCACGCTGAACAGCCCCAACTTTCTCAGCTGTCTTCATATGGGACATGCTCCAGTCCCCTGATCATCCCTGTGGCCCTCCTCTGGACTTGTTCCAACAGTTCCATGTTCTTTTTATGTTGAGGACACCAGAACTGCACAAAATACTCCAAGTGAGGTCTCATGAGAGCAGAGTAGAGGGGCACTATCACTTCCTTCAACAAATAATCACTTCAAAGATGCTGAAGTGGCAAAAAGCCTTGCTGGGATTTCTAAACTAGTCACAGATGTGGCATGCTGTGTGTGGTCAGCACCAAGACATTTCTCCGCATGTCTACAGGCATTTTGTCCATGGTCAGCGATGGAAATGTAGTGCCTACAAACTTTAAACATCTCTAGGATTAAAAGAGATTTGAGTTGGGAGAGAAGAGTCACCTTTTTAACTAAAGCTTTTTCCTATTTTAAAGTGTGGAACTGGGTATGTGATTACAGCCAAAGCCTCACTCTTGACATTTCTAGTTATTAATACTTTTACTTAATACCAATATGCCAATATATTAATGGATGGTACCTGCTTTCTGCCAGCCATGGTATCTGCAACTGGGCTCATGTTAAACCGGTTAGCCATCCAACCCAGCAGTCCCTTTTCACCATTGCTGGTTTCTAAGTCACAGTTTTCCACTCTGTAAGTCTGACTTACATTCTTGTCTCCTGCATGTATGAACCTGATTTTCCAGCATTGAAATTATGTATTTTGAATGTTTATTTTACCCAGCAATCCAAATTGCTTTACAGAACTAATCTGTTCTTATTACTTACAATGTCAACAACATTTGTGCCAGCAGCAGGCTTTACTAGCAATTATTTTATACTTCCTCTCCAGTAATTAATAAATATATCAAATAGCTTAGACCTGGTGAACAGATTCCTGCAAGAACTCAGCAGAACCTCCTACATTATGATAATTATCCAATTACAGCACACCAATTTCCAAACTATTTAAAATGTGTTAAACTGATACTGTACAGTGCTTAACTTTAATCACAACGTAGCGTAATTTCGTGCCAGTTGCTTTACAGTGTCAAGCTGTATGGCAGTGTGTTTATCTCCGTTAATAAAGACTGCTGTCCTATTAAAAGCACACTTTTTGCTCTCCCTTAGACTTTCTAAATACTGCTTCATCTTCATGCTACAGACTAGAGATATTATTTTAGTTTTTTACTGGCTCATGAGGAGCTTTCAGAACATCACATTCAGCACCATAAGGGATATTAGCAATATCTGTCTATCTGGTGCCAGCTATTTTGCAGTCCTCTACTTTTGTGTACTACCAACATGTTCCTGTCTGTTGAGCACTGGCAAAGACTGTTTCTTCATTGGAGAGTATTGCCCTGGGTGTTCAGTCACTGGTAAATATTGCGGTTTTCAGATGGGGTCAAAAAACGAGGAATTCCTTTTGCTGGTATTTAAACTTTGCACTGAAGCATGTGATCAGTCAAACCCACACAGATGTCAGCTGATGTCCATGAGCTTGATGGTTTTGCTTTGTACTGTACCTCAGAAAGGATTCAATTAAAACTTAATAACTCAGGAATCCAGCAGTCATTGAAGACTGGTTTCAAGTCTTCTGTATAAAAATTCTTTAAAAATCCTGAATCTTTCTAATGACTTGCAGGCGAGATAAATAAGCAAGTGCATAAGTACATATAAATACGTAAAAGCCACCTTTTTTTTCTTTTTTTCCAAAAAGATTGATCACGTGCAGCTTTATTCTGTGAGTTCTTCAAACTTCAGATTTTAATTTGATGTTCCATTAGAGATTTTATTATATCCAGTTATTGTCAAATCAATAATTAATTTTATTTAATTCCAATAAGAATCACATACATGGATATTTTTATTTTAAAATAAGCTATCAATTAAACCAGAAAATCTGCCTCAAAGATAGGGCAAAAAGAGAGCAGCTAAAATAAGGTTGGTGACAGGTTCATAATCAAAGCTCTTGTCTCTATTGGGAAATAAACACTTGTGAGGATTTTCAGTGTGTTTTACAGTCTTAACGGCTGTCAGGTCTCCCTTGATTGACCCTGAATAAAATCTAACTGGGGGTGACAAAAAAATATGTCCATCAACTTTGCTCATGCATTACAACATAAAAATCGACCACAGTCATTGACTACAGGTAGCAATGAGCAAAACTACACAAGATAAATACTCTGGTTTGCGGATACTCATTCACTCCACTTTTGTCTGCCACCTTGATTTTTGGATTGGGCATTCATGGATAAAAAGTAGGTGATCTGAAAAAATCATGTGTGTCTTTTAAGAGACAGTATCATGTTATGTTACTCCCTTCACAAAAATTTATGTTACATGGTGTTAGACCATGAGCTAAGCTTAATGTAACACCATGCATTAAAAACTGCACATCATCATTGTAATGTGTGTCAGAACAATGAATTGTTACATCACATATGTCTTCATTTTATATAGGGAACCCATGGCAATAATTTGCAAAGGAATATATTCTTCTTTTGATGCATGCACATAAATCCCTTTTCTCTCACTACTTTCAGCTCTTTATCTAATGGCTGGCCTGAGCTAGGAAAAACTGCTTTTAAAAAAGCCTTGAGTTAGCTAAAAAGGTTTGAATTGTAGCTTAGCTTTTATTATAGACACAGTTTAACCCTGAAAACTGTATGAGAGAGCTGGTTTGTAACCTGTACTTCCCAGTAGTGTCATATTTGAGGAATCACCATTGCTGCCTTCTCAACCCAGGGTAAATTGTACTGTCACTATAACTTTGCTGAAGATGAGTAGGTTTCCTTCTGATTTCATGCCACCACATCCCAGTGGGCTACTTCCTTTTTACAAAAGCATAGATGAAATCAGAATCCATTCCTGTAGTGTCTGGAGAAGGTACAAAAGCAGAAAGAGGAACAGACTTTGCTTCTAACTCTCTTCAGCTTCTACCTGATGTTTCCTCCCCCCCCCCCACCTAGCTTCCCAACATAATTGAGCCTCTCCTGGAACAAAACACAGCTCTCATTGATTCACCATTTTCAAAGGTATCTTGCAAATTCTGAAGCAGCAACCCATTTTATGCTTGTCCCTTCCCATGGCTTGTCCTGCTTGCCTGTATTTGTGGTGTTGAGCAACTCTCTAAGTATTTCAGAGGGATATTTGTGGAAGATCACTTTGATGAGGGACAATCACCTGGTAAGAAAGTGTGTCAAGAGGTCTACACTACAAGGCGTACTGATACTGTTGTCACAACCAGAGAAATTCATTCCTGTGCACTTAAACGGAGACTAGCTTTGTGCTGGTCAATTAATAGAGGTTAATTTTATCTACTGCATGTGGTCCCTCCCCAGCATCCCCATAGCCCCCCTTCAGGTACTGGAAGGCTGCTATGAGGTTTCCACGAAACCTTCTCCAGGCTGAATAGCCCCAACTTTCTCAGCCTATCTTCATATGGGAGGTGCTCCAGTCCCCTGATCATTCTCGTGGCCCTCCTCTGGATGTGTTCCAACAGTTCCATGTCCTTTTTATGTTGAGGACACCAGAACTGCACACAATACTCCAACTGAGGTCTCATTAGAGCAGAGTAAAGGGACAGGATCACCTCCTTTGACCTGCTGGTCACACTCCTTTTGACGCAGCCCAGGATACGGTTGGCTTTCTGGGCTGCAAGCGCACACTGCCGGCTCATGCTCATTTTCTCATCGACCAACACCCCCAAGTCCTTCTCCGCAGGGCTGCTCTGAATCTCTTCTCTGCCCAACCTGTAGCTGTGTCTGAGATTGCTTCAACCAAGGTGTAGTACCTTGCACTTGTCACTGTAGTGATAGTTCAAGGGGTAACGGGTTCAAACTTCAACAGGGGAAGTTTAGATTGGATATAAGGAAGAAGTTCTTTACTGTAAGGTGGTGAGGCACTGGAATGGGTTGCCCAAGGATGTTGTGAATGCTACATCCCTGGCGGTAAGGGTAGTCTTTAATTGACAGACATATTAACTGGGAGTTGCTAATATCACAGGGACTTGTGGCATACTGTCATGTTTTTGAGTCTGTCCACTCTTTTCTTGTGACAAAGCATATATGTGGCATTAAGTTTTTAAGCTGTCTTTCACAGAGAATATTCTGAGTTGTAGGCAGGGCTTTGCAGCCTGGCATGCTTCCTTTTATGTGAATTAGATGCACTGTGAACATTTCCTATTAAACACCTATTAAACACCAGTTGTTTATGTGGGCAGAGATCTGAGCTCATCAGGCAGATTAGCTGCTTCCAGTCCTTTATTCTTAAGTGAAATGGGAGTGATCAGTAACCACTAAATATGCTCTTATCCAGAAGAAATAAATAAGAT
This sequence comes from Neopsephotus bourkii, assembly GCF_033783945.1. Classification (NCBI taxonomy): domain Eukaryota; kingdom Metazoa; phylum Chordata; class Aves; order Psittaciformes; family Psittacidae; genus Neopsephotus; species Neopsephotus bourkii. The sequence goes on from NW_026900717.1 coordinate 16,055, forward strand.
TTAGCTAGACTTTTTAGGCAGAAGGCATAGTATATTGGCAGTGACAATCACACCTGCTCAACTAAATTTGTGAAAAGCATGTAACAGACTGCTTTGGAAATATTCCTTATTTGGAGCCAAGTGAAAGCTGATATGACCAGATGACACTGGTCAGAGGCGAGGAAATCCTGATCACAGCAGCTGCAGCTTTACATGTAATGTGCTTGGAAGGAGCAATACAGGAGAGTATGTAAAGATATGTGTAAGGTGCCATGTACAGAATTACTGTTCCATCTACTGTCATAGCTAGACCATTGGCAGATTAAGTTTAGGCACCTGCCTCTATGCAACATTGTGCACGTAATTACTGAGTCAACAGATCTTATGAGAAACCTTGAATCAGATGCAACACAAGCGGAACAATGCCAAATTCCTTGAAAAATCAACAGTTTCTGTACCACGTAAAAGATACAGTAGGATTCATAATCTTCATAATGGAGTGTATTCAACTTTGGTGTAATGTTACTAATTTAAATGGAAACACATCTATGACTGCCTAAGCTAGAAATTGTTTCAAAGGAGTCTGGGGGTGCGGGGGGGGGGAAAGAAAAGAAAAAATCCTTTAATTAAAAAAGGAGTGACTGTCCTGGAAAACAATATACATGTTTTCCTTGATATCCAGATATCCAGACCCTTTGAAATAAAATTACTGAAGTGTTAGTTTATACTTTTCAGGTACTAATACAAACATGTATTAGTACAAATGAAGTAGATCATGCTTTCAAACACGTTTTAGATGTATACTTCAGCATCCACCATTCACATTTTTTCACTTTATCATCATATATGCTTAAATATTAACTTAGTTTTGGTATATTATCAGCTGTTATCTGAATTAGCTGTAGGAAAATAATTGTATTTTACTTCTAAGATACAGTAGCTGTGCCTAAAGACTGTCAGTGATGCAAGTTAATGCTTCAGGGCTAGAGATAAAACATTTGTAGCGCTTGGAAACATGAGTTACTTTTCTTAATACTGTTGCTTCTAGGCAATTTTTATTTTTGTACTGTTATTTGTTGTTAGCCTTCTCACTTATGGAACAACTATGTCAGATATAGAAATGACATCAAAGACTACTTTTTGAAAAAATAGTTGATGTATAGGTGCACAGTGGTAATGCAGCTTTCCTTGCAGCAGTCTGTATTTTCAAAGGGTATGTAGTGTAATCGCACCGCCTTGGGATTGTTTAGAGAACAGCTTCAACCACAGCATGATTCAATACAGCTTTCTAAAGCTAGAGTAAAAAGATTTGAATTTCCATCAGAGTAAGGTGCTGCATTTTCCCTTGTGCCTGCCAGGATGCTGCTTTCCTTCCTCCTCCTCCTGCATGGGAAATGGCAGGTTTGCACGTCAAATACATAATACATCTGTGAACTTGCCTCCAGGCCATAGCTGTTCACAGGGTTATGCAGGCTATTGATGTTGAGACCTGCGTCTCCCTGCAGAGACAACCTGCTGAACGAAGGCTGTGTTGGGGCTGGCACAGCTTGCAGGTCCCTGACTTGCATTCTGTCACAGGGATCACATTTGTTCTTCTCTGCAGATAAGACACAACCCTGCAGACTTGAGCAATCTTGGCTCTCTCTATGCCATGTCTGAACAGGACCCGAAGGTGCCAGCTGCACTCCCACGGCTGTTGGCTGATGAACTGTAACTGTCATGTCATCAAAAGCAACATGACATCCTCCCTTGGAGACCGATTTTCTCAAGAGATATTGGTCACTGGCAGTGTCGAGAGACAGGGCAAATGGCTAATGCAGGATGAAAGGATGTGAGAAAAACAAAGGCCTCCACAGACCTTCCTGAACTGTATTGCATTATATTTAACTTTATTTATTTGTTTAAGCTGTTTTTTATTTATCAACTTAAATGCTCATTATAAGGAAGTTTTTTTCAAACACAGACCCAAAGGGGTTTTGTTTTGTTTTGGTTTTTAATGGTTAGCCTCAAGTACAATCATGAAGGAAAATAGCTCTTGAGCTTTGAGACAGTTACAAGTCTGGAGCTGAGCTGTCAGTGATAATGATGCCTCTTTATTTGCTTCTGTCAGTTCCTTTACACTAAAGGGACAGATAGGTTCTTCTAGAGAACCTTGGCAGAATGATGACAGTACTAAGTTGTAGTTACAATTAAAGCTTTAAGGATTTTAAGGTTATTATACCACAGAATTTATGATTAGGATGGCACAGGGTTTCTACAAGCAGAATCAGTATAGTAAGATTTATAAGTAGCATAGTATAGAATTTTGTAACACAACTTAACTTACAATTTCACCTGGACCCTCTGAGAACTGGGTCAGTTCTTAATAACTGGTTTGCTGTATCAACATGGCAATCATAACCTAGACTCAAATTATACGAAAGAATACGAGTCACTCCTTCATTCTTTGGAGGAAGCAGAAGACACAGTGGAGGTGTCCTGGGCAGGTCCTAGTCTCACTCCCTGTCCAGCAGCACTTGTGGTCCATGCTCCTCATTAGGACTTGTGTTTGATTTTACAGACAGTGCTCTGGTGCTGTTACCTTCTTGTTCTGTGTCAGGGTCATCAACACCACCAGGCTGTCTGGGTGCCTGGGATCTTCAAGGAGAGCAAGGATGGGAGTAATCAGCCTCGTGCCCAGGAACAGAGGCTGGTAGGAAGGGGAAGAAGAAATCTGTTTCCTTTGTCTGCTTCGTGCACAGGACCGTAAGGGCCTGATAATGAGCGGAGAGGCACACATAACGTGCACCGGTTGTCCTCAGAGAATGGCTGCTTGCATGGTATTAGCTATGCTAACCACACCACCACGGGTTGGGAGCTGGATCTAATGGTCACGCCGCGCTCCCTGGCACCACCATGGCACTAGTCACACCACTTCCGAATAACGTGTGGAATCACGCTTCTCTTACGTGTGCTCGGTGAGCAAACGGCAACCGATACACGCCGGCCCAATCCACCCCTCCAGTGGGCCAGAGGAGGCGGCGCAACCGCGGTAAGCGCGTAGCTCCGCCCCCGGTGCCGGTGCTGCCGCTCAAGTTGCCGCCTTGGCGCATGCGCGGGTGAAGCTGCGCAGTCACGGCGCAGCTTTTTATTCCGAGCCTTCCGCACTTGCGCCGCCCGTCGCCAGCAGTGCCATGGCTGACCCGCGCTTGAAGCAGATCAGGATCAAGACCGGCGTCGTGAGACGGTGGGTGCGCGCTCGCCCGTCGCGGGGGGAGGGCGCCGGGGCCATCGCCCCACGGAGACGCGCGCCTTGGCCGTTGGGAACGGTTGTGGGAGGTCCCGAGGGGACGAGGAGAGGGAGGGCTCGACCCTGGCTCTAACGAGAACTTTACCGGCTGCCCCCGCCGCTTCGAGCGGGGAGCGGGCCCTGCCGCGGAGCTCCGCCAGTGGGCCTTCGAGCATAGCCGGCCGTGCCTGCGGCAGGGCCCGGTATTGGCGGCGGTGGGGTGGCGCTGGGTGGGGCTGCGTGGTGTGCCGGACGGCTGCTCTGGTATCAGTTGTGCCGTGGCTGACGGCTTCTTCCCTTCGCTCCCCGCCGTCTGGAACCTTTCTTTCCCGACACGACAGTTAAACGGGGATATTGTTCTGTGTCATTAATGATTTTGAGGGCCAAGGGGACCCACGCCGTCACATCCGTCAGTGTACAGGGCAGTCTCGCTGAACACGTTGCCGAGCCATGAAGTCTTACATACCAAATAACTGTTAAACGAGTTGTTTCTAATTTGAACCCTAATACTGCAAAAATGATGGTAAATTCGTCCCCTGAGTCTCGTCTTTGCCTAGTTTTAACACAGTCTTAATCTTTTAAAAAAGTTGCAATTTTATCTCTCTGAATCCCTCTTACTGTCACTGTAAACACAAAGCTTTGACTTGAAATATTTGGTCACAGTGAAATTTATTAAGGCTACACCCTACAACTACCTACACCTCTGGCTCAGGCCAGAGAATTAGTATGTGTGCGCTGTCTGGACGTTAAATAGTCCAGTTTCATACAATCGTTGTATTAAGGCCTATCTATTTTCAGCTAGTAACAGTAAGATGGACACACTTTCTAATACCCAATTAGCTTCGAAAGGCTGGACTTGAAGAGTAAAGTGGATACAGATTTATCAATCTCTTTACTCAAGATACGGGCACTTTTTGTTCCTAGGTTCCCAAACGGGGAGGGGTTCTCAAGTACTGCCATAAGCAAGAAACTGATTATATGATTGTAAGGTCCTGTTTCAGTCTGTGTATTCTTTTTGTTAGCTAGAAGTATAGCTTCTTTGGCTAGAACTTTTGAGAAAGCTGTTGTATCTAATAAGACACACTTTTATTTTTGTAGTTTGTAGAAGTTGCACTACTGTCTTACTGCTGTTTGACAGTTTTGCCGAGAGAATTGTGTGGTGTCCTGGGTTTAGCAGCAGCAGTCATTTTTTCTCCTTCTTGGTAGCTGGTGCAGTGCTGTGTTTTGACTTTCAGCTGGGAACAGAGCTGAAAAACAATGATGTTTTGGTTTGGCCAAGGACTTTGTGAGTCTCATGCTCTGCCAGGGAGGAGGGGAGGCCGGGAGGAAGCAGAGACAGGACACCTGACCCAAACTGACCAAAGAGGTATTCCATACCACAGCACGTCATGCCGAGAGGGGAACTGGGAGGGACCCGGAAGGAGAGGCGGTCGGCCGGGTCGGACTGGTGGTTCGGTGCGTGGTATTGTACTCCTTTCCTTTGCTGTTTTCTCTTATCATTGTTGTCGTTGGTGGTAGCAGTGGTGATTCGTATTGTACACTAGTTGCTACACTGTTCTTATCTCAGCCCGTGGGAGTTGTATTCCTTCGATTCTCCTCCCCACCCCTCTGGGAGCGGGGAAAGGGGGCGGCAGCCCCTGGGGAAGGGGGGGGCGGACTAACGCCTGGCACCACTCACTGGGAGTAAGTGAACAAGCTGTTTGGTTGGGTTAAACCACGACATGTGGTAATACTGAACAGCACTTCAGATGACCATTACTTAATGACAAATCACCACAAAAGTTACCCAAACAGGCTTTTTCCTTGTATTTGTAGATTAGGAAACAGTGAGTGGGAAGTCTTACTAGGTAATGAACGACTGTGTGGAGACCCCATCAAAAGCTGGTGCAGGTCTGCATTTTCAAGTGGGGTGTCCTGTGCCATGTGGCCATGTCCCCTTGGACCTGGAAGTGGCCTAGTGATGCCAAGTCTGGTTGTGCAGATAACTGCATGGGAAGCTAGCTCAGTGTCTGCCACTGTCTGTTGTTCTTGCATGTTCTTTTTCTTCATTTCTGTGTTTCTGCAGCTTAAGTCAATCTGAGAGAGCTGAGAACAGGAGGCTAAAACTTAATAGGATTTGTTGTCCTGCACGAGCAGTTTACTGGTTGGTGTGGCTCTTCTGTTTGTTCGCTTTTAAACATTTGCAGATGTCCATGGATGCTGGCTTTGGTTTTGTTACAAGTCTGTTGCATCCAAGTTACAGAGTAAGTTACTAATATTCCTGATGGATATTAGGACAGTTACAATGACATTAACACAGTTCAAATAAATACAGGCAAAATTAATATATACAATGTTTCTAATGTCTCTACTTTGTTTCTAATAGCACATTTCCCCTGATGTACTAGATTTTTTTGCGGGGTCTCTGGGTCCTAAGGCCGCTGGCTCAGTTTGGTAGTGGGGAGGGGACAAATTCAAGGAAGTCATCAGCATCCCAGATCCTTTGTTGAGAGGAGTATGATGTTGATTGGTTTGTACTTCTGCGTCTGCACTTAGAAACACATGTAAAATAGTCCACATCTTAGTTCTCCTTCATTGTTTCATACTCCACTTTTTATCTGGATTAACTGCATATGGTGTGCTTTACATGCGTTGAAGAGTTTTGTTGTCCTAAAACTGGTTTTAACCATGTCTCAGAATTCCACTCCTTTGACCAATATTTGACTATTGATGAACTGTTTATAGCACTGGGGCATTTTGGCATCTTCCTGTGCCTGTGTGTTTAAGGGCTCTCCTGTCATCTCATGCTTCTGCTCTCATAAGATTTGATCTTTTAAGCTGCTTTTTAAAATTCTAAGTTAGAGCTCATTTCTGTTAGTAACAAAAATTAAGACAATAGTGTTATACTGCCAAACTGTACAAAGCTGAGCAAGAAATTAAACAAGTCAGTTAATTGTTACCTGGTCATAACAGTGGTTACAGTTAAAGAAGTAAAAAAAGACCTGTCCAGGCTGGCCAACACAAGTTCAGGCAATGTCTGACTATTCCTGAGAACTATTTTGTAGGCCTAATACAAAGTCTACAACCTCTTAAAAATGATGCTTAATAAGTTACAGTATGTTTCAGAGATACTGTATAGGTGGGCATTCCTCTGAGCTGAAACAATTGCTGCTTGTGACAGGAGAAGACTTAATGTTGGTCCATGATGGCTTAGGCTAATTTACATCTGAGGGGCTGTGTTAGAGTTTTCTCCTTTTGCCCTGCACAAGGATTTAGAGGGTTTAGGTGGGCACCCATCTGTATATTTTGGTTACAGAGTAGGTTGCTTAAATTCCCACTGGATATTAGTGTGGTTACAGTGATCCAAGGAGCTGATCCACTCAAAAATAACCTGGACTGAAAAAAAATATAAAATAGGCCTGCCTGGACCAACTCACCACACAAGTATAAAACTTTCAAGGTTAGCACGAAGAAAGGCATGAAAACATTTGGGGAAACATTACACATGCAGTGACAGGATTCAGATTTGGTTTTGCAGAATGGCTATGTGAATAAACAAGTCAGGTTAGCTTCTGTTTGCTGTAAGGTAACAACATGTGCATCTGCAGTTACTCTGCAGCAGCTTGCATACTACTGTAAGTGAAAGTAACTAAAAAAAAAGAAAAAAAAAGGGAATGTTATCTTACACTCCCTGCAGGGGAGATGATACAGCAGTACATCAGCAGCTTCCACTTCTGTAATGGTTGTAAACACAGGTACAAGAAGGCTAAGTCCCACTCACCTGTTCTTTCTCCAGCCAAAAGCCTAGTTATATAATCTACTACAGTAGGCATGCATGTGACTTGAGTCAATTTAGGACATTAACATTGTCCTCTTATTTTGCACTATGGCAACTATATAGGTATTTCTGATGTATGAGTAGATTCACATAGAGGCTTATTAAATAAGCCATAAAGTGACTGACTTAACATTTTGATTAGTTTTGCTTAGGGTTTTTTTCTGGATTTCCAGTTTAGAAAAGTACATTGAATTTTGCTGTAACACTGATTTTTTTCAAGCATGTTCAATGGTCAGGCTATAAGAGTATATCAAAAAAGTTAAGGGTCAAGAACTATTAGGATGTATTGAACTTTTTTGATGTTTCATTTGTCTTTTTTTAATCACCTGGTGTAGCACATTCTTTTCTCTTGTTCGTCACCTAACTCATCACTTTTTTCAAACTAAGAGTAAAGCAGCTGTTCTGCTCTGGAATTTTTTTAGCTGTATATGATTTTTTTTGTGTACCACTCTCGAGAGACAATATTGTAGTTTGTGGTACTTTATCTGCATTTCTTATATTGCTATGTATCAGTGAAGGAAATATAAACTAGGAATAGGGAGAGCCTTTTGCTTTTTTTGACAAATCTGATAGCCAGGCTCTTGGAGATTACTATTTTCATTAGCTTGTCATTCAGAAAAAGTAAATTCAATGGGTGTGAATAATGTTTGCTGTATTTGTGGCTTATATTCTAACAACAAGTACTTCTGGTTTGATTACTTCAAAATAGTCTTGGTCTTAGTAAATCCAAACTCAAACAACATGCTGGCTAGAGAGGGAATTGATTAGAAAAATCTTTTTGAAAATATCTTATTCTTATTTCAGATTGGCAGTGATTTTAAAAACTACTGCAAACAAAGTAAGTTGGGTTATGTGAAAATAGCACTGACGTTTGCCTATAGCTTCTATCTGATTAAGTGGAAGTGACACCAGTAGATTAGAATGAGACTAAGACAATTCACATTGCAATTGTGTTAGTTTAACTTTAACAATCTTTTAACACTCTTGTTTAAATGTGGCTGACATACCATAATTACAAATCTACAAGCCTTGATTATAGAATTTTACATCATGAACCTATGGGGAAAGTGTATTGATTTTTGTGAAGCAACTCTTTTTTTAAAACCACCTTCCTAAACTATGGAATCTTCCCAAGATTGTTCTTTTCCTGTCGTGCTGGTGCTGATACTATTTTTTCTCTTTGTAAAATATAGTCATATTGCCAAGCAATTTACACTGTGATTTTTTTTTATTTTTTTTTTTCTGCAAGCACAGGAAGTTCTGCAAGTTGCACAAAACTGCTGGCCTGTTTTTAAATTAAATTATTTTACTGGTGAGTTCAGGATGTATTTTGTGTGAATATGAATTACTGCAGGGAGTACAGATACTCCTTTTGCTGTAGGTTGACTGTAGCTAATTCAGGCACAAAAGTAGCGCACTTTCTTATTACTCAAGAAATCTGCTATTTCTGGTGTAAATCACTTTTTTTTTTCTCAGTCTTCTGTCCACCATATGTATTATGGATGGTTGCTTACTTGCTTGTTTTCCATTAGCCATAGACACTAGGTCTCATTTTTAGCGTCAATATATTGATAAGAAACTTATGTCTCCTTTATGTGTTCTTGTTATAATTAGAAAATTGTATGCAACAACTGATTGTTAGCTCAATTAATGGGAAGGGATGGGACATGTTATGTTATACAGGTATTCAAGAATGATCTGCAGAGCTGTTCAGCTATACTGAGTTTGCATGATAATGCCATTTAATATCTGTACACTTCACACCCAAGAGTTCAGGGATTCAGGAGAGTGAACGTATTGCATGCACTGTTGGATACAAGCTGACTGTATCCAAACTAAACAGCCATTCTCAGAGTGCAGGAGCATTGTGCATTTGTTGTCTAGGGTTATCAACAGCTCAGTCCTGGAGTCTTAAACTTGGGTTTCATGCTAGCCAAATGTGGTTATTGTGATTCAGAGCTACTTAGATATGTCTTAAGTACCTTCTGTAGTACTCCTGGAAATGGGAGCAGAAAGTCCAAAGCTGGCCTGCATTTGAAAGCTTCTTTGGTCTTTTAGTTACTAACTTAACATAAACAACTGCATATGGAAACTGGCTGACAGAGGGCAACTGCATTTACGTAGTGCTCTCTGAGTTAACATCTGTGGCATACATAGTCACCAGTCCATATAATTAGCTGAAGGGTAGTTGCAAGTTGACTCATCTCCAGAAAATTACTTGCATGAAGGGATTCCTATTTCCCTGTGTATTTTAACGCATGCTTTCTTTTAAATTTCAGCAATACCAGTGTCCACAGATATCTTAAAAAGCTGTGAAAAGAGCACTGTGTTATTTTGTTTGGATTTTGTGGTTTTGTTTGGTTTTGCTTGTTTGGTTGGTTTTTTATGATTTTGATTTAATTTATTTTAGCTTTTCAGGAGACCTGAACACTGGTCCCTTTTTAGAACTGTCTCACAAATTCAAATTAGTAATGAGCAGATCTTTAAAAGATTGCCTTCTTTACATTCCTTTCTCCGTCTCATTACCTCTTCTCAGGAGATATCAAAGCCTTTAGTAAAACCCATAGCATGATAGAATAGAATCAAAGAATAGTTAGGGTTGGAAAGGACCTTAAGATCATCTAGTTCCACGCCCCTGCCATGGGCAGGGACACCTAACACTAAACCATCTCACCCAAGGCTTTGTCCAACCTGGCCTTGAACACTGGCAGGGATGGAGCACTCACAGACTCCCTGGGGGACCTATTCCAGTGCCTCACCACCCTCACAGGAAAGAATTTCCTCCTTATATCCAATCTAAACTTCCGCTGTTTAAGTTTGAACCCGTTGCCCCTTGTCCTGTCACTACAGTGCCTAATGAGAGTCCATCCCCAGCATCCCTATAGGCCCCCTTCAGATACTGGAAGGCTGCTATGAGGTCTCCACGCAGCCTTCTCCAGGTTGAACAGACCCAACTTTCTCAGCTTGTATTCATACAGGAGGTGCTTCAGTCCCCTGGTCATCCTCATGGCCCTCCTCTGGACTTGTTCCAACAGCTCCATGGCCTTTTTATGTTGAGGACACCAGAACTGCACACAATACTCCAACTGAGGTCTCACGAGAGCAGAGTAGAAGGGCAGGATCACCTCCTTCGACCTGCTGGTCACGCTCCTTTTGATGCAGCCCAGGATATGGTTGGCTTTCTGGGCTGTGAGCACACACTTGAGCTGGTTCATGTTAAGTTTCTCATTGACCAACACCCCGAAGTCCTTCTCTGCAGGGCTGCTCTGAATCTCTTTTCTGCACAACCTGTAGCTGTGCCTGGAACTGCTCCAACCGAGGTGTAGGACCTTGCACTTGGCATGGTTAAACTTCATAAGGTTGGCATCAGCCCACCTCACAAGCGTGTCAAGGTCCCTCTGGATGGCATTCCTTTCCTCCAGTGTATCAACCGAACCACACAGCTTGGTGTCATCAGCAAACTTGCTGAGGGCACACTCAACCCCACTGTCCATGTCAGCGACGAAGATGTTAAACAAGACCGGTCCCAACACTGATCCCTGAGGGGCACCACCCGTTACTGGTCTCCAGCTGGACACTGAGCCATTGACCACAACTCTTTGTGTGCAGCCATCCAGCCAGTTCTTTATCCACAAGTGGTCCATCCATCAGATTGATTTCTCTCCAATTTAGTGATAAGGATGTCGTGTGGGACAGTGTCGAACGCTTTGCACAAGTCCAGGTAGATGGTATGGTTCTCGCATCTTGGGGTTTTTGTGCTTACAATTATCTTCTCCCCTCTGAGGCAAATCTGTCTTGTGCATGTCCATGCTGACCAAAGTAATCTACTGACATCATCATTTTAACTGGTAAAACTATGTTGCACATCAGGTTTATCACCATGCGTTGGTAATGGACATTAAGGGGAAAGGGCAATAACATATGCAAAACTGTGTCTTTGCAACCTTAAATTCTTTAAGCACTCTTTCACAATCTTGGAAATACAGTAGTTACAGTTGCTTGGCAACCCTAGTTTGGTGCCATTATGCATGCATGTAGTACTGTTTTCTTGGTTTTGATCGTGCATACTTTTTTCTTTACATTCTTACTCATGGCATGGAGCCACATACTCATCTATGTGGATAAACCAGTTACAAGTAATCACTTTGTGCTGAATTAGAATGTGGATCTATGGGAAAACTAAAAAAAAAATAAATACTATATTTGTGGTAGTGCTTTATGTACAGAAGATGAGTTATAACTGCATAATCCAGCCTGGCTTGACTTTGAGTTAATTATTATTAAATTATATGTATTATATAGGTGGAAAACTCATCCTGGATCAGGAGGTGCATTATATTTTCTTAAAATTGTATTAGGTCTCTTTCCTGATGCATTGTGAATTGATTATACACATAGTATGACTAGTTCTGTTTAATTTGGCTTATTACTATAGCACTTTCAGTTTATCCCCAGCTGGGGGAGGGAAAGAGGAAGTTTATTCTATGCTTTTTCTGCAAAAGTCTTGACTGAAGATGATGGCTGGATAATAGAAGGAAAAATGGATATCTGCGGAACCCCAGTTATTACCACATCAGGGGTCCTGTTTTTTGCTCTTCCTTCGCTAGAAGCAAAGATTTCAGGCTCCTTAGCATTTACAAATTTCAGCTGTCCTATTCCATTCCATGCCATTCTCTCCCTGAATTTTTGCCAGTCCAGAACCTGTTTGTGATGGGCTGATTAACTTTTCACTTCTTTCCAACTCTTGTTTTCCATCCATCTGAAATGCTTTTTCAGCTTTCTTGATGGAGTAGCCTTTTTCTTCATTGCCCTTGAACATCCAAGTTGCTGTTTTTCTGTACCTCAGCAAAATCATGATCCCCAGTCATCATCCTCTGCTTTTTGAGTAGTCCATAACTTAAGCATTTTCATCCTGGTTGCATCTGTTGGATTCTTCCATTCCTCTGATTCCTTCATGCTCCCACTGGCTGCTTGCATTCAGGGATGCCCTAGCCAGTCAGACTTTCTCAGCAGGGCAAAAAGGAAACTTCAGTTGTGGCTATGGCAAGGATTTAAAAAAACCCCTTGCTCTTGCATTCCTATATGAATGTATTGCAAAAGCAGGAAAATAACTGTGTTGAGAACCAAGGGCAGAATGTGAAACCTTGGTTATTCAGAGAAATCTTTAGAAATGGGATTGTTGTGAAAATGTAAAAAAATCAAGTAATTTTTTACTTGAAATATTTTTCTGTCTTCAAAAAAACCTTGTACTAAATTTTCATTGTGTTCATGGTAGTAATTCCTCACAAAAGCCAAGCTTACAAAATTAACCTTAAGTGTCATGGTAAGTTAGTTATTTAAGCTGTAGATGCAGGAGGGCTAAAAATTACGTGTATACTTGTGTGTGGTCACATTTTGACTCTTCAAAGAGAAAGTTTCTCTCTTATGGCAATTTTGTCACTATCAAGAGAATGAGTGCATAAACTAGAGATCATGTCCAAATCAGACAGTAATCACTTAATAGTTAAGACAACATGGCAGTTCATGGTATTAAAATTACTCCTTCCATCATCTTTCTCCCTGACTTTTCCTTGTAGGCCTCAGTCTGTAATGCCTGTGTGTTTATGTAGCCTTAGTGAACCCAAGAATATATGTAAGTAATTAGAATATTTGAGACTGGATATTTTAAGCTCTGCAGGTAGCAATTAGCACAGTGCCAATTTTACTGCGCTATACTTGTGCGTAGTGTTAATATATGGAATTTATTATACTACAATAACAAAAAAAGGCACCGTACCCTCTACAGTTCCACTATTACGGAGTTTTAGGTTTCACTAAGTCAGCATAGATATTTCATTATCCAGCCAATACATGCTGTCAGCTTTGGGATTTCTGTGTGCTTAGGCTGAATCTATGGCATATTAGCATATACCGTGGTTAATAGTAACATTGGTTTTGAAAAGATGCATGTCCTTTCAATAGTGAAGCTACTCAGTAGCATAACTGAGAAATTCCTTCTTATCTTCAGAGCGCCACTGAGCTTGCTTTAGTCCATCCAGGGAAGTGTTTCTCATGTTGGTCTTTCTAATGCTGGAGAGCAGTCTTTATTTGGTGCCTTAAGTACATAAGTGACATTGTAGTTCATATAGAACCTGATTTGTTGGAAATCGCTGGAGGTTGTGGGAGACATATAGAGTAGTATTGTGTGCTTGCTCTATCCTTGTACCATTTTACCATTTTTATTTTAGCCATCCACTAGTAGTTCCTGCAGCTGTGGCTCAGGAAGGTAGGATTTTTGTCAGCCAAGCAGGGAGGATCTTGATTTTGTTATACATTCAGAAAACTCATGTTGTGCATACTTTTTTCATCTGTCAGCCTTCAGTGAAGATGTGTGCCCTTCCTATGACCAGAGATGTACTTGTTAGTGATAATGGTGCAGCTACAGGAGATAACACTGGTGGTCATCTCTTGAATGGTCCAGAATAGGTAATTTAGTACCTCTGGGGAGTGAGAAAGGAAGGGGATTTGAGGCTTTTTCAGCAGCCACAAGTCAGAGCAGTCTAAACCACTAGCAGCTCTGCACCCTGAACAGACCAGAAATGAAGTCCCTTCAGAAATCAATGTCATCCTAATTCAGAGGTCTCATTTCCCTCTTCTCCTCTCCAATTCTTTGGTCTCTGATGCTAGTCAAACCTTTTGTTGGCTCCGCTCAATTTGCTTAACCCAGGAGAAAACCTGTCAGCTTTTGGTTTGGTTGGGTTTTGGTTTTTTTTTTTGTTCTTACTGTGTTAATTTCTTGCTGTTTGGATGAACTGAATTGGTTCCTGGAGGGATCATTTGAGCATTAGTGCGGCAGAGGTGTATGCTGGGATAGGAGTGGGGAAGACCTCTGTTCAGCAGTGA
>NW_026900717.1:35000-60000 GCF_033783945.1 Neopsephotus bourkii
CATAGGGTTTCAGATGGGTACCAGGTGACAGATTGTTTAAAAATACAAAGATTTTTTTTTAAGGAACTGTCTATTGTAGAATAAAAGCTTATTGCACATATACAAGTATATATGTGTAATATACAAGTTATGTATGTACATATGTCATATGCAAGTATAATTATGATAGGAACTAATTACATTGATTCCTTTTATTCTGGATTCTTTCAGTTAAAGTTATTAAGCTTATGTTTCTTATGACACTGTAGAATGTCTACTAAAGTTAACGCCTGTAGTGGTTTGTATGGTTGCAGGTTTTTTTCATCTATAAATGACTTGTGTACTTCAAATGCAACAGATTTTAAAACAAGGAAAATCAGCCACCACCACTCCACCCCCCCCAAAAAAAACCCTAAACAAACAAACAAAACCCCCCAAATCTTGTTTCTAGGTAGATAAAGGGTCAATGAAGAAGGGGGGAACAAACTGATGTTGATATTTTTTGTGCAGAATTCTGCTGAAATTTTCAGGTGGTGATTAAGGGGTAGTATTACTGCATTATGAAATTCCACTTCTTTTGAAAGCAAGTTACTGATTTAATTCAGTATCTCCCCAGGCTACATATTCAGTAGAAATGCCTTCATGACATCTAGACAAAGAATCTAATACAGGAAATGTTTTCAAATCAAAACTTGATAGCATTAAACATCAGCATCCCAATCTTACGGATGATAAATGGAACATTAAATTGGATAATTTTGATTACGGAGAAAAGCTCAGTGGAAAATTTTCACGTAAAATTGTCTCATATTTCAGGTGTCATGTGTTTCCTTTTTGAAAGTAGAATGTTTCAAGTTCTGCTTCTGAAATGTACAATTACTACAGAACTAGAAATAGGTAGATAAATATGGATGCAATTCTTAAGTATTAAAATATGAGAAATATGGCATAAGTTAAATTATGTTCTGACCAAGGCTAGAACATGCGGTCCTTTCCTGTTTGGTAAGAGTAAGGAAAATTGAATAGCAATCAGTTTTAAAAGTTAGTGTGCATAGAGCAACGCGAAAATATCAAAATATAATGTGAAAACACAAGTAATGATAAACGTTGTGCTTTTTTTTTTTTTTAGCTAAGAAATAAAATAATTAAAAATGATGGGTTTAGTGACTGTAAGTTGCCTTCAGTTCCAGCGGCATGCACACTTCAGTATGCAAATTGACATAAAAGCTGCATTTAATCCTATCTTTCCCTGATCTTCAAGGGAATTTGCTGTTCTCATTAAAAAAAAAAAAAAAATCATGTGTCTCATGGGTTGATTAAAATTAACTTTTTTGGAACCTAAAAATAGCAAACCAAGTAATACTATCTGGAATTAAATCAAGTAACCTTGATCAAACAATTAACTCATCCTCTATTAAATCAATATTTGCTGATGCTAATGCTGGAGCTAGTTCCAGTAGCTGAAATTACAGCCGCTGATTTAGTGTCTTTATTATTAGTAATTAGGTTGTCTTTCCCTAGTACTGTTCTCAAAGCCAGTACTTGGCTGATTTGTAGAAACTGGCCTTGTTGATACCTACAGTACATGCTCTGTATGCTGCTTAAAGGCTCTTTGTAAGGCTGAAGGCCCTCTCTGATGGTGTGACTCCATGAGCGTTGAGATGAGTTCAGGTGCATGTTGTCACAGCCTAACTTGTGTCATCTGTTGTGGAGCCATAGCTTAAGGCTATATTAGCAGAAACTTTTTTGATTGATGTAAGCCCTAACAAAAGCAGGGAAGGTTCCTGCTGTTGCAATATCAGTACATGCTCTTTGGAATTTTTCTCGAGGTACTACTGCAGTGATGCTTTTATAGCAGCTTCACTTCCTAAAAGGTTCTTGTCACCCCAATACCATTCTGCCCATCCTCAGCACTAGAAATTCTAATAAATAAAATTAAGAGTTAATTTGTTCTAGTGCACTAACATGACCATGAAGCTCTGTCTGCTAGGCCTTTATTTATTCTGTTTTCATTTGTATAATATATGTTTTGCTTCTTGGATTTAATTATGTTCATTTTGGCTGTTAAGTCCTCCTTAAACAATCTTACATGGGCTGATCTGATGCTTATTCTTGTTTGGGGAAACATTTTCTTTGGCATGCTCTCAGGTTTGCAGTAGCATATCAGTGTTTAGTTTGGTCTTGAATTAACTGATCAGAAATTACTTTGTATTTCCCAAGATCCAGGAGGATGTTTTGGTTCAGATCTAGCATTATGTGATCCAGTGTTTACCTAATGAACATAAGCAATAAAGTGGAAGATGCAACAGCAAAATTGAAGTAACAATTGCATTTGATGCCATCCCGCATGATATCCTTGTCACTAAATTGGAGAGACATCAATTTGATAGATGGACCATGCGGTGGATAAAGAACTGGCTGGATGGCCGCACACAAAGAGTTGTGGTCAATGGCTCAATGTCCAGCTGGAGACCAGTAGCGACTGGTGTCTTTCAGGGATAGGTATTGGGACTGGTGGTGTTCAACATCTCTGTTGCTGACATGGACAGTGGGATTGAGTGCGCCCTCAGCAAGCTTGCCGACGACACCAAGCTGTGTGGTTCGGTTGATTCACTGGAGGGAAGGAATGCCATCCAGAGGGAACTTGACATGCTTGTGAGGTGGGCTGATGCCAGCCTCATGAAGTTTAACCATGCCAGGTGCAAGGTCCTACACATGGGTAGGCACAGCTACAGGTTGTGCAGAGAAAAGATTCAGAGCAGCCCTGTGGAGAAGGACTTGGGGGTGTTGGTCAATGAGAAACTTAACATGAACCAGCTCAAGTGTGTGCTCACAGCCCAGAAAGCCAACCATATCCTGGGCCGCATCAAAAGGAGCGTGACCAGCAGGTCGAAGGAGGTGATCCTGCCCTTCTACTCTGCTCTTGTGAGACCTCAGTTGGAGTATTGTGTGCAGTTCTGGTGTCCTCAGCATAAAAAGGCCATGGAGCTGTTGGAACAAGTCCAGAGGAGGGCCACGAGGATGATCAGGGGACTGGAGCACCTCTCATATGAAGACAGGCTGAGAAAGTTGGGTCTGTTCAGCCTGGAGAAGAGAAGGCTGCGTGGAGACCTCATAGCAGTCTTCCAGTATCTGAAGGGGATCTATAAGGATGATGAGGGGGAACTCTTCTTTAAGGCCTGTAGTGATAGGACAAGGGGTAACGGGTTAAATCTTAAACAGGGGAAGCTTAGGTTGAATATAAGGAAGAAGCTCTTTACTGTAGAGGGTGGTGAGGCACTGGAATGGGTTGCCCAGGGAGGTTGTGAATGCTCCATCCCTGGCAGTGTTCAAGGCCAGGTTGGACAGAGCCTTATGTGAGATGTTTTAGTGTGAGGTGTCCGTGCCCATGGCAGGGGCGTGGAACTAGATGATCTTAAGGTCCTTTGCAACCCTAACTATTCTGTGATTCTATGATTCTAACAAGCAATAATAAAGTTTGATAATGGATTGCAGTGTAAAAATTACTGTAAGGCATTAGACTAGACTTCACCTTAGTATTTCCTTCTGACTTTCAGAAGTATTTACATTGCTCTCGACATTTAATTTTGCTTGTTAGCAAAAAAAAGCATTCTGTTCTGAAGTAGGGGTCCATTATTAGGATTTAAAGATGGACTCTAGTCCTTTGAAAGACAGGCAAAACAAAATGGTTATGATTGAAATTACAGAACTGTTATTTTGTCTGTAACCCCCAAATCAGCATCAAGGTAAATGGAGAAATTATTCAAAGGAACACAAGATTGAGGCTACTATGTAATTTTGGAATTTTACTTTTCATTGTTTTGTATGAAAACTAGTATGGGAAGTAATGCACTTAATGGCATGAAATGTAGTAATCAGGAGAAAAATGTTCTGGGATCACAGTTTTTGAACCTAAAAGGGCTTTTTCTTTTCAGTTACACATGATAACTTTTTCAGTGTTACTACTAAGAAGGATGTCTGTCATTTGTCTAATAATGACAGTGTAGTGGTATTATTTAGTAGTGGTGCTATTTAGTAGTGAATATGAAAGACGAAACACCAGATGACTGGAACAATATAGGACACTTGCGAAACTGTCAGAACCTGGATGATACTGAGAAGGTCTAGCAAGTGCTGATCTAATAGCTGATGATAATAGTGTTTTCTTTGCAGACATTTCATATTGTTTATTTTGGCTACCTGTGATGTGAGGACTCTTCTGAGATAGATTGCTTTCTTCTCTATACTACTGCCTTTGTTAGCACTTATCTAATCTACAAGGCATCTTAGCTGTTTCTGTTATGTATTTGAAATTAAGTACCAGTATATAGCTTTCTAAGGATATTCAATATGGATAAGTCTACACAGAATCATTAAAAATACTTTTAATTTAAATTATCCTCATAAGCATCATTATGTATCACAGCTAAACTTAGCATTTCCTAGATGCAGTTTTTTTCAGTGGTTAAGAATCTTTTTTTTATTATTTATTTAGTAGAACTGTGCATTATGTTATAGGTCTACAACTTTCAGAATTGTGTTATCAATAGTGTAAGTTATGACTGTAATATAACCAGATTAACACAATCAATTGATTTAATTGCAGGTTGGCAAAAGAAAAAGTTATGTATGAAAATGAAGTAAAACAGCAAGAAGAAAAGATTAAAAAAATGAAAGCTGAAGCAGCTGATGATTATGGAATTAAAAAGCAGGTAAAATATCCTAAAACTTGTTTTATAAAATACTTCTTTGCTTTCATTTAACAATAGTCATCTTTAAATAAAATAATGTACCTTTTTCCAGACTCCTGTTATATAAGTACTAGACTAAAATTCTGTCAATTATAAAAGTCATAGTAAGCATTTGTAGAAACTTCCTGTATGCCAGAACTATTAAACTATAAGGAGACCTTATGGATTACGGTTTCAGGATGGCTGTTACTCACTAACAGCGTGTATGAGGCCATAAATACGTGGTCTGGCATTTAGGTAAACTAAGTGCTTGCTTGCTGGCAAGTCCAAATGTTACAATGACGTGAGACTGCTTGATAATTAATATGAACATGAAACATTTCAACTCCTGAGTGAGTATACTAGTGTCCCTTTGGTTAAATCACAGACCTAAAAGAGAGAGCAATGGGTATGCAACTGCTCCTACCATATGCTAGAGTTTGTGGTGAAGTTTCCAACTAGCAAGGTATATGCTATAGTTTAATCTGTTCAAGAGTACATTTTGATGTCCCTATTACAATATGGCTAAACGACTAAAGTGTTCTTGGAAGGTTTCCCACACAGGATAGTGTTTGCAGATGGTTGTTATATGGCCTTTTGGAAAGAGTGGCAAGTTTCCTTCTAACTGGGAGAATGCTTGGGTTTGGGAGATTTGTGTTTATTCTTTACTGAAGAGTGACACATGTGTGCTTAACTGTGGCCTTTATATTCTTTCAACTAAATCTTTTGACTATGATTGGGTCTTTTTCCACGCATTTCCCAGATGTTTTCTCTTAAGTCTTCAGAGAAACTGAAACTGTAAATTAAGATTATTTTAACTTTTTTTTTTACTATTATGCATTATAAAATGTAACCTGCTGTTTTCCAATCTTCATTTTTAAACAATGGAAAAGTAGATTTCAGTATACTCAAATATAAAAATAAAAAAGAGAGGAGAAAGACCTTTTAGAACAAGCTAAAGCAACTTTTTTTAGTAAGTTCAGATTTCAGTTCATGTGTGTATGACTAGCCTTGCTTTTGTTATGCTATAGGAAAGAAATGCAAATAGAGAATTTGTATACAAATAAAGAATTGTATTTATAGAGCTTAGCTGTTATTCTGCCTCACCATGGTCTGAGACACCAAGGTCCTACTGAACAGTAGCCTTTCTGAAAGTCCGCTGATGCTAACAAGAACTAATGAATGCAATTCTCATTTTTAGTGTCCCACATTTATCAGATTATTTGACTGCACTGTGGTATTTCTGCAGTGACCTGCAAGATATCATCAAAGTCAAAACCAGCAGAGGCTGTGAACTTCTTCTGTGAAATGAAATGTTACACAGTACCTGAAGGTATTCTCAGAGACCAATGACAAAAGCCTTCACGGAGAACAGTCTCGATTCATTCAGAAATTGCCTGATCCACTTTGAAAGCAATCAGTTCCCCCAATGACACCTTCAGTTCTTGTTCTTTTAGCGCACTTTTCATTCTGGAATTTGGTAATACTTTAGGTTATGAAAAATGTGTAGGCTCAGAAAGAATGCACACGCTTTTTATAGAATCAGATCTGTTACACTAAGAAAATTACATATTAACAGGAGAGCTTGATCAGAACCGTATTTTGAGTAGGGTTAATACTTTGAGATGTTCTTCAGGAAAAAAAAAAAACCTGTAGTTACACGTTTTAAGAATTGCTTTTAGTTAATAATTCCTAATCTGAATAACTGTATGTATTTAAAAATATGGTTGTAGTCTTTCTTTCAGTAATGAAAAAATGAGGTATCGGCTAAATCAAGTATGTACATCCTAATCAATCCAGGGTTGAAGGAGAGATGCTTACCTTTTAATGTAATAATATTTTTATTTAGCTTACTAGCTACAACTGTGCAGTAGAACATATGGTTTAACAGTACACAAGTGACTATGGAAAATTGTACTTTAAAATTAATATTGCTGTCCCTACAGCATATGTAGACTTCAGGTTGTATCTGGCCTGTACAGAGGGATCAGTCCCTTTGTAGAACAAGAGTTGAGTTTGACTAAGTATTTTTCTCATAACTCCTTATGCAGTGGGGGCAGCTTGTTGTTCCTGTGAATTCCAATGGTCTTCAGCAGAGGTAGTGACCAGCTGGGGTAGTTGGAAGTTGTTAACACAGTACAGAAAGACTTACTTAACAAGGAGCAGATTCAACATCAGAGAAACATAAAGAACAGTTTTATCACAGTGCTGGTATTCACTGTCCAAGATTATTACTTGAAGAACCTATTGTAGGGCATGAGAAGACTGTTATGGTAACCCAGGATAGTTCTCTTCCTCACATCTGAATATGCAGAGTCCCAGGCCTGTTTTTTCCTCATTGTTATGGTAAACCAGGATATGTTGCTTCCCACCTCATCTGCTCCCACCTTTGTATGGGCACCAGCATGATGGTGGGTTGGAATTTGGACAGTGGCACCTGCCATACCTCAGCAAGTTCACTGGAGAGCAAAACAGTATGTGTATGACAGGTTAATCAGTGCATGTTTTACTGTTCACCCCTGCAGTTCTTTCCTTTGAGCTTCACCCCCAAGCAGCGCTCTGCTGCATTCCCCATTTTGATTAGCATCAGTGTCCCATGGCTCCCACCATGGTAACACTATGCTTTCAATAAAGGCAGACCTTTAAGTCACTGAGCATTGTGCCATATCCCTGAGGGGTCAGCACCTGCTTTTCACCTGTAATATCCCTATATTGCCATTGTCCTGGGCACAGGTTGTATGTGCACTGTTTGCGAGTTGCAGTTCATGTACTTCAGCTGAACCTGAGCTGGGTGAGAGGTACTTGTGGTATGTTGTGTATCAGAGTGAAATAATCTCTAGCATTTTGAGGCAAGGAAGCCCTTTTGTTTCCATCACAGCTTATGTGAAAAAATACCACAATAACAAACAACAAACCAACAACAACCTAAACATCACTCTGCTATTGTCTTTTTTATCTATTAAGGCAGATGAGAAATTTAGAACTTAATTTGAAGCAAAATGGTAAAAAAATACCATAAAAATTGAAGAGCAGTATTTGGGGAAAAATAGGCTATGAAATAAAAACTTTCCTATTTCAAAATCACACCTATCTTCAACTAGAAGACTTGTAGGAAAAAGGTTTATTAAGTACTTTAATGAAATACTAAATTGAAAATAATCTTATTTAAAAATAAGTATCTGATACAAAATCTATCAAGTTTAAAGAAATTATGAAAAAATGTTGAGACTTTTGATATATTCCACTAGGTGTAATTCTGCATAATCTTCTGTGGAGGGTCACGAAGAACCCTGACTGGTAGCAGTAAGTTGTGCAATTGTATCTCTGTGGGGTTTTCATAATGAAGACTTAGTTTCTACACAGTTGTAGTGATTATCAGTGTATAAAGACTTTACCTGTAATAGAAACTTTTCACACTGTAATCACTTAAGACTGCAGACTAATGATAGGAACCAGTAGTTTTCTGTATTTCTGTGGTTGTTGAGGTGTTTCATACATAAATAAACATCCTTTCCCAGCTAATGTTTTTAAGCTGCTGAATGCAAGAAAAGCCTGAAGTACCTACTCCTTGTTTCCTCTCAGTGGCATTGTAGATTCACTGTTTGTTAACTGCCAGCACTTTTACTGATAATTTTTTACTTTTTTAAAGTTATCCTACAGTTACAAATTACTCCTTGAGGATGTCATCTCCTAATGAATTAAGTATCCAATGGACCTAACAGAATTTAGTATCTGCATGACTAAGTGTATATAGGAGTACATAAAGTACATCTTGCTAACAAAGTTTTTTTACAAATATCGGTGAAAATAGCAGTAGTTCTCTTGCTTTGTTGAGTGAAAGGTGAAGTGTCTCCTGAAACAGTTAAATACACTTGAAACCAATGTATGTTGTTTTGGAAAATTACTGTAGAAGATGATAATTTGTTGCTAATTTTGTTACTGGAGAAGTGCTCTCTGAAAGAAACAGAGTAATGTTCTGTAACTTTTTCAATTTAAAATGTCTATTTTAAAATGTCTGTTTATTCTCGTCTCAGATAAATATTCCAGTTAGCTCAGTTGGCTTTTTACATTTTTCCTTCTTTCTGCCCCCACCTGACTGGTACAAACAAAAGTTCATTCCTCTCACCAATCAAGTACAATAAGGTTAGATGAAACATACAGTTTCACTTTCAGTCTGATTATTTTCATATTATTTAAAGAGATAGTCTTTGTTTAATAATCTGAACTTCAGCTCTATTTGGTTAGGTAAAGAGGCAGTGGAAATGCTTATGAAGAGTCTAATGCTCCCATGTATCTATTTAAACAGCATCCTTAACAAGTAAGGTTTCCTTCCTTTAAAGCTAGCAACTTGGAAGTTTCTGTACTAAGTACAGAATTATATTCCTAACATATATCTGGTATTAAAAATGCCTTCAAATGTTGGTTCTATTGCCTCATGTATCATCTGAAAGAGACTAGATGATGGAAGATCATTACTGTGAACTTTTTTCCCCTTGTTTTCTAAAGGCTGTTTTCCTTTTTATCTAGGCAGGTGTAAGTGTATTTTGGTTTCCAGACTTCATGCCTTTTATGTCCTAAAGTGATCTGCTGTAGGAGAAACAAGATTAGCCCTCACCTGAGAAGAACTGCAGAGAAAGCTCTTTTGAAATACTGAGGCATTACATCTAGAGGGTTGTCTCCCACTTGTGTGGGTATTCTTTATAGAACACATTTTTACTACATAAAGCAGAAGGCATCATCTCAAGCAGCTTACCGTACACCTCATTCTGTGGAAGTTAAAAACTTTTATTTACTCCTTCATTGCTGAAAGTGTAATGTGCAGAGTTGCTAGTCTTACTTTTAATAGTCCAACAATGAATGGGTAAAAGAAAAGTGATAATACCAACAAGACCTAGAACTTTGTGTGGTTTTTTTGTTGGTTTTGTTGTTTTTTTTTAACATTTGTCACCCATCTTTGCATCATCAGACAGGTTTTACCCTAGATTCTCTGAAAGAAAATTACAAAGTTTTTAAACCCTTTCTCTTAAAAAGTACTTGAACTAAGAAATATATGACACTAAAACTATGGTGATAATGTCTTGCTACAGAGGGCCTTCCTATATGCATTAATACTGAAAGGAGAGTACAACATAGTAATGACAGAATGAAGTAAGCCATTTAAAGGGAATGCCTTCTGTTGCAGGTTATCCTGGATGCAGAAGAGCGTTCATATTTAAATATCTAACAGATTTTTCATTTTTAAACAGATTTAATGTTACTGAACAACTCTGCACACCTTTTCTTCTTAGTGGTTTGATTTCGGATCCAGAAATGTTCCATGAAATAGATGTGCCCTTGTTTAAATCTGAAGTTGTTTTCTCTAGGAAGAGGCAGGATTTTCAGATTCAGTGGGGTGCCAGTTTAGTAATTTTGTTCAAAGTGCATGGTGAGAATAATCTTTCTCCTAAAATGAAGCACAAGGATAAGTAATAACTTTTTATGCATGATAAGCATCAAAAATATGAGCCTGCTGGTCTTTGCTTTTCATTTTTCTTTACCTTTGTCTTTCAGTCAGAGCCTCCTGCAGTGTGCACACAATGTGATCAATAACTCAATAACTTTTTTCATGCAGTAATTATCTCTATGTGGTATTATCTGAACACTGTTTTTCTTTATTACCCAAAAGATGCAGGAGATATTTATATAACCAGCTGATCCCATTTTAGATGAAGCTGCTTCATGACAGCAGGAGAAAGTTCATTTTAAATAGCCTTTTTTAACAAATGCTGTACAGAA
Organism: Neopsephotus bourkii; assembly: GCF_033783945.1. Lineage (NCBI taxonomy): Eukaryota > Metazoa > Chordata > Aves > Psittaciformes > Psittacidae > Neopsephotus > Neopsephotus bourkii. The sequence goes on from NW_026900717.1 coordinate 45,485, forward strand.
AGTTTACCAGGCAGTACTTTTTTTTTTTTTCCCCAAGAGAAAAAATATTCTAAATAGTCTTTCACACTTAATACCTTATATTTAATTAAGCACAAAGTAAAAGGAAGTGTCCTATAAATTAACAGAGTTTTAAGCAATTATGCTGAGTGTCTTTTAATAAAAAAGCCTGTTCTGGAAATAGGTACAACTGTTCTGAATTCCTAGATGATGACTAGAGTGATTTTTTTCAGAGTAAAGACTTACCTTAAAAAATAAATGTTCTTATCTGGAATACATTCTTATCTCATTGGTTTCTGATTTTCACAGATCGAGCTCTTACAAGAGTCGCAGATGATGATTCCAGACTGCCAGCGCAGATTAGAAGCTGCACATGCAGATCTTACTCAGCTACTAGTAAGTACGGCACCATGACCCACTGATCAAGAAATGCTACCCTTCCTTGATGGACTTGGACAAACATGTTTATCTGCAGTGCAACTGCAGCAAATTAGGACTGAAGAATTACTTTTTATAGGTCCCAAGACTAGTATCCTATAACATACCAATATTTCATTTTAGATAACTGTCTTTGGAGACTTGGTCTTCAGTCTGTAAAACCTGTGTGTGTTAGAATTTTAGAAGCTGTCTTTAATGGAATGTACACTCAACATACTCTTACATATTGAACTGCTAGAATGGACTCTAAATTTCTGTACTAGTTACATGATCAGAAAAAACAGTTTGCCTACTTTAGGTAGTTTTCTAAATAAGTAGATGTACATAATATGCTTCTAGTGAACCGAAACATTGAAAGTACTTTTATTGTGCTATGGATAAGAAACAAGACATCAAAGTCCTTGCCAAGTACTGCTTCACATTTTGTTAGTGAGGTGAGCACTACTGCCACATTTTTAAGATATAACACCTGCAGGAATAAACAGTTTCTTGTACAAATTGCGTCACTAAAATTTTACTAAGTTTAGACATCATTGTGCTTATTTTATAAAGCTGCTTTCTCATCAAGAATTCAGCTATACATGTAAATGCTACTGTGAGGCTAAAAATACATACCCTAAATTAAGCCCCAGACACGTTTGATGGCTGAAATGCAGGTCTCTTCTCAAAGGAAAACTTAAGGTGTCTTACCCTCAGGTAGTATGCCTGTACTAGTCATTGAACTACTTACTTAAGGGTTAACTGGTCTCGATTTCAGCATCATGCAGAAGTGGTGCTGTTGATCCATACAGCATGTGCTGTACAAACTTAAAGCAAGGAATGGAGTAGTTACTGTTAAGAATTTGAAAGTCCTCAAGAATTGCTTTCTGTGCTTACCTACCTTCAACAGTTTTATTAAAATCAGCTTTCTAGTGGTATATTTTTTCATTTGTCAATCTGCTTAAGCTTTTTCCTAACAGTACTCTTATTCTGAGGTCTCTTGTTACTGATTCCAGTTATGCTGTCCTTGGGCTTAAATATTTAACAGAATAAAGGTATGCAAGTCTACTTGCATATGACAGTCATTATCCTGAACCTTAAGTAAGACCAAAGAAATAAGCTAGTCATACAGAACTAGTGTTTTCAATAATGATAAATTCCTTCTTTCATAGAATCATAGAATAGTTTGGGTTATAGTTTGGAAGGAGCCTCTAAAGATCATCTAGTTACAACCCCCCATCATGTGCAGGAACATCTTCCGCTAGATCAGGCTGGTCAGAGCCCCGCTCAACCTAACCTAGAATGTTTCCAGGATGGGGCACCTACCACCTCTCTGGGTAACCTGTTCCAGTTTTCACCATCCCCACTGTAAAAAATGTCTTCTCTATATATAGTCTGGGTCTACCCTTCTTTAGTTTAAAACCATTACCCCGTGTACTATGCAACAGGCCCTATTAAAAATTCTCTCCCCATCTTTCTTGTAAGCCCCCTTTAAATATCAAAAGGCTGCTCTAAGGTCTCCCTGAGCTTTCTGTTTTCCAGGCTGAGCAACTTTTAACTGTCTTAGCCTGTCCTCATAGCAGATGCATTCCATCTCTCTGGTCATCTTTGTGGCTCTCCTCTGGACCCACTCCAACAGGTCCGTTTCTTTCCTGTGCTGAGGACTCCAGAGCTGAACACAATATTCAAGGTGGGCTATCACCTCCCTCAACCCGCTAGCCACACACCTTTTGATGCAGCCCAGGATATATGGTTGGCTTTCTGGACTGTGACCACAGGCATATGTTCAGCTTTTCATCCACCAATACCACCAAGCCCTTCTCTGCAGGGCTGCTATCAATCCCTTCATCCCCCAGCCTATGTTGGTACCAAGGGTTGCTCCAGACATCATGCAGTACCTTTCATTTGGCCTTGTGGAACCTTCTGAGGTTCACATGGGCCTACACCCCAAGCCTGTCCGGGTCCTTCTGAATGGCATCCTCTCCCTCAGGCATGTCAACTGCACCACTCAGTCTGGTGTCATCTGCAGACTTGCTGAAGAGGCATTCATCCCACAGTGTCACTCAGGAACTATTAAACAGTACTGGTCCCCGCACAGACTCCTGGGGGACACCGTCTGTCACTGATCTCCATTTGGAAATTGAGCTGATGACCACTACCCCTCTGGTTACCATTATCCAACAAATTCCTCATCCACCAAACAGTTCCTCCATCAAATCCATACCTCTCCGATTTAAAGAGAAAGATGTGGTGGGAAGCATGTCAAAGGCTTTACAGAAGTCCACATAGATGATATCTGTAGCTTTTGCCTTATCCACTGATGTAGTCACTCCACCACAGAAGGCCACTAGGTTGGTCAGGCAGGACCTACCCTTGATGAAGCCATGCTGGCTGTCTTTAATCACCTTCCTGTTCTCCATGTGCCTTAGCATGGCTTCTAGGAGGATCTGTTTCATGGTCTCCGCAGGCACAGAGGTGAGGCTGACAGGTTGCTAGCTCCCAGGTTCCTTCTTTTCTACCCTTTTAAAAATGGGTGCAATGTTTCCTATTTTCCAGTCTCCAGGACTTCACCTGGCTGCCAGGACTTTTCAAGTATCAGGGAGACTGGCGTGACAACTACATCAGCCAGTTCCCTCGGGACTCTGAGATGCATCTGGTCAGGTCCCATGGACTTATGTAGGTTTGGATTCTTCAGGTGGTCAATAACCTGACCTTCACTTACAGTGGGAGGGACTTTGCTCCCCCAGTCCCTGTCTTGTGGTCTGTCCACTTGAGAGGTGAGGGAAGAGAGGCTGCCAGTGAAGACTGAGACAAAAAAGTTGTGGAGTGCTTCAGCCTTCTCCCAGCCTGTTTTTTACCTTCCCCACCCCCCCGCCCCCTTACCTTCTTAAATTTAATATGTCAGTTATTTTCAAAGTATTCAGTAATTTTGGTTTTGATTCCAGGAAAAAGAAAAAGAATTGGAAGAAGCTGAAGAGTATAAAGAAGCACTTTCCATACTGGCATCAGTGAAGCTGGAAGCCTAGAAAGTTTTTCAATACTCTTCTTTATATGCATTAGCACTGGGTCCATTCCACACTTTCGTTTGACTATGGCTCTATTACTGTTGTTGACTTGCTAAGGTTCCCTTTATGCAAAATGGCCTTTAACTGCAAGATGCATCAAATAAAGGATGTTCTGAAACATCTGTGTGTTCCATATACAGACAAAATATAAATATTTCCAGTTGATCTCTACTACAAAAAAAAAAAAGAAAAAAAGTAAAAAGCCAGTTTAATGTAAGTGTAATAGTGTAACAAGTAAAATACAGAATCTAATCTAATCTGACCAGTTCAGGCTAAGAACCAAAGTTTGGCTATAAGGAATATGAGGGACCAATAAATATGTTAGAATGAAATAGAATTGTAGAACAGTTTGGCTTGGAAGGGACCTTAAAGATTCACCTAGTTCTAAGCCCCTGCCGTGGGTTTTAGAAGCACCTTATATTTGAAATAATTTCAGTAATTTCAATTATAGTATAAGAATCTGTACTGAAAGAGGAGAGGGACTAAATGACCCCTCAAAATCACCCATCTTTTTTCTGTGATGCAGTTTATCTCTAATATTATCAGATATGTACTCCTTGTTTATCTTTGTACCCAAGACACAATTAAGAGGCGATTCCAAATCTTTCTGAATTTGCCTTGCGTTGATTCCTAGAGCCAAATTCACACCATTACCATTGATCAAAATTCTGTTATTTTTTGAAGAAACAGAATTTAGCAGCTGACTAGTATGTTGTCAGTTGGATCTGCTGGTAAGAGTTATGGACCAAAGGCTTTTCCTGAAAACATCTTGGTTTAAGTGAGTTTTTTTTTTTTGAACAAGGCTCAAATCCTGGAAGATGAAAGAGAACTGATGGGTAAGGGAACAGTGCTTAATCTGCCTGGAAGACCATTAAACCATTACATACGGAAGTTGTGGTTCTTTCAGAATAGCTTCTCTAAATAGTAAAAGGTAAGCTCTGCTGATTTAACAAGAAAGCTTTTTACATTAGTTTTTCTAGCTTGAAAGTGCTGTGGCATATTCCATAAAGGCAACACAAAGCACAGTGTACCTTTTGTGTGGTGCTATATTGAATACTTTTAATAAAATTTTTCGTTAATTTGCTTGAGTTTGGGTAAACTGCAGTTTCATTACCTCTATTTGTGTGCCTTAAGAACAGTGGGAGTAATAAGTGTACTTCTCCATTACGCTTAACACTGCTCTGACAGATTATCAACACCATAAGATTTCTGAATATTTGCAGAATGATCTACTTTTGAAGTGGCCACACACCAGTACTAGAGAGTGCTAAGAGGTTAAACTTTTTGTGACACTACTATGGTTTCATGCATACGTTGCCATCATTGAGTGGCATGTGGTGAATAAATGCTGAGCTAAAAAGGAGAATGGGGGGTGTCAAGTCTGCTGGGTAAAGCAGAATTTAAAATAAAAACTACTCTTCTTCAAAGATTCAGAAATACACACTTCTGGAAAACAGACCCACAGAGAATTGATGCACAGTTGCTGAGCACTACAGGAAATGCAGGTCAGCTAAACAGGTATGACCTATAGTGGCTGAAGGAAAGTAGTATTGTGATATGGCTAAGTTGGCATTTAGAGTTAAAGGCATGTGGGACTGCAGAGTTACCATGTAAACTAGACTCCAGGGAAAAGTTTCTTGGTGCAGTGGTTTCTAGTGTAGAGTGGTTTCTCATGTTTCCCCTAATACTTCTCTGTCCAAGCTATTTTCTAGCTCCATCTGACTTGCACTAAGCAAGATGATACTCTCCCGTTTCTTCCTCTTTACAAAGTTCTCCAAAAGACTGTGCATGTTCTGTTGTATAGAAAATAGCCAGCTTTGCTGATGAAAATCAAGATGAATTCATACCTGAAAGCGATTGCTCTCTTGTTTTCAGATGCCTCTGGAAATGTCTAACTTCTAAGAGGACAGTAGAACAATACTTGTAAAAACTACATCAAAAAATTGTGACAGGCCAGCAGTAACATAGGACTGGCCCCTGGAGGCTGTTTGACAAAGCCATGCAGTACTCATGCTAGCAGAGCAGTTGATCCAGTGATAGATCATGGTAGACTGCATTTTTCCAGCAGAGCTGTGAGTGGCTAGATGTAGATTATTCATAAAGATAAATGTTTTGTCAGTAAAAATAATTATCATTTAGACTGGATCCAGGTTCCATAGTGAAGTAAAATGGAGAAAACTAAGTATAAGCAGCAGAATTGTTGCTATCCTCTCAGACCCGAAAACCAAAAGGTAGTAGCACATCAAGTAATATCATATTATTTCTAATCTCAACATTATTTAGAATCATAGAATCATAGAATACTTAGGGTTGGAAAGGACCTTAAGATCATCAAGTTCCAACCCCCTGCCATAGGCAGGGACACCTCACTCTAAACCATATCACCCAAAGCCTCGTCCAACCTGGCCTTGAACACTGCCAGGGATGGAGCATTCACAACCTCCCTGGGCAACCTATTCCAGTGCCTACCACCCTAACAGGAAAGAATTTCCTTCTTATATCCAATCTAAACTTCCCCTGTTTAAGTTTTAACCCATTACCCCTTGTCCTACCACTGCAGTCCCTAATGAAGAGTCCATCCCCAGCATCCCTATGTGCCCCCTTCAGATACTGGAAGGCTGCTATGGATGCAGCCTTCTCCAGGCTGAACAGTCCCAACTTTCTCAGCTCATCTTCATATGGGAGGTGCTCCAGTCCCCTGATCATCCTCGTGGCCCTCCTCTGGACTTGTTCCAACAGCTCCATGTCCTTTTTATGTTGAGGACACCAGAACTGCACACAATACTCCAAGTGAGGTCTCATGAGAGCAGAATAGAGGGGCAGGATCACCTCCTTTGACCTGCTGGTCACGCTCCTTTTGATGCAGCCCAGGACATGGTTGGCTTTCTGGGCTGCAAGTGCACACTGCAGCTGGCTCATGTTCATTTTCTCATCGACCAGCACCCCCAAGTCCTTCTCTGCAGGGCTGCTCTGAATCTCTTCTCTGCCCAGCCTGTAGCTGTGCCTGGGATTGCTCCAACCCACGTGTAGGACCTTGCACTTGGCATGGACTTTTACTCTTTTTGGATATTCATAGTCTGCATTAGCAGATAATAGAGACCATCATAAAAGAGAAAAATCCCATTTTTGACCTCTGTTCTCTTGGGAAGCATTTTTAACCTCTGTTCTCTTCCCACCTCATCACTGGCATTACTGATGCCATTCAAAGTCTAAAATAGACAAACTGTCTTTACCTTTTCATACAATGATATATGTTAATTTATGTCCTGGGTTTAGCAGTAGCAGTCATTTTTGTCCTTCTTGGTAGCTGGTGCAGTGCTGTGTTTTGACTTTTGAGCTGGGAACAAAGCTGATAAAAATGTTTTGGTCTGGCCAAGGACTTTGTGAGCCTCACACTCTGCCAGGGAGGAGGGGAAGCCGGGAGGAAGCAGAGACAGGACACCTGACCCAAACTGACCAAGGAGGTATTCCATACCACAGCACGTCATGCCCAGGGGGGAACTGGGAGTTACCCGGAAGGACAGGGGGTGGTGGTGGTAGCGGTGGTGATTTGTGTTGTACATTGGTTGCTAGACTGTTCTTATCTCAACCCATGGGAGTTGCATTCTTTTGATTCTCCTCCCCATCCCTCTGGGAGCAGGGAAGGGGGGGCAGCCCCTGGGGGGGGGAGGAGGGGACGTGGGCCTCAATTGCTTCCAGCCCTGCACCACTCACTGGGGGTGAGTGCACAGGCTGTCTGGCTGGGGTTAAACCACGACAATTTATCACTCAGTTTTCATGCTGCATTTTTTACACCCTGGACAGAGGTGCTGTCCTTTCAGTTACACCTCTTGATGGCAGAACAGGTTAAGAATTTTCCTGATTATTTACCAGATGAACAAAGTGTTTTACTGAGAGGTTATAGCAGAACAGCAGTAGATGTTACACCCTGACTGAAGAAATGAGAGGTGATTTGAAAAGAAGAAAGTAGACTTATGATTAACAATTTGGAAATAAATTATAATTGCTCTGATTACACGTTTGTTCACTACTACCTGCTTTTAGTTTTACCCTTGCACAATTAAGATTCTTAACCCTTCGATGCAGAAGATGTACTGCATCCAAATACAACTATGGAATAAAGTTGGTACCTTCACCTGGAAATTAGTATTTCTTAAGTCCTCAGTTACACTGTATAATCAAAACTCAAAGGACTGTAAAAACTCTGCCCTGCTTCCTTCACTTGAAAGACATCCACAACACTTAGGTAATTTTTTCTAACTGGCTAATTTACAGGCCGGTTGCTTTTCTTATTTTACCAAAAGTTTTTTTCATAGAATCATAGAATAGTTTGGGTTGGAAATGACCTTAAGATCATCTAGTTCCAACCCCGCTGCCATGGCAGGGACACCTCACACTAAACCAGGTCACCCAAGGCTATGTCCAACCTGGCCTTGAATACTGCCAGGGATGGAGCATTCACAACTTGCCTGGGCAACCCGTTCCAGTGCCTCACCACCCTCACAGTAAAGAACTTCTATCTAACCTTAATTTCTACAGTTAAAGTTTAAACCCCTTAGCATCCCCATGGCTCTCCTCTGGACTTGTTCCAACAGCAACATGTCCTTATGTTGAGAACACCAGAACTGTACACAATACTCATGGGTCTCATGAGAGCCAAGCGGCAGGATCACCTCCTTCGACCTGCTGGCCACACTCCTTTTGCTGCAGTCCAGGATACGGTTATCTTTCTGGATTTTAATTAATACAAAGCATTTTCTTGCCTAGTGATAATTTAGCAAGGATTCTTTGAAAAGTAAGTTTCTTACAGTCATAAAAGTAACCATGATTCTAAACCAATGTTCCTGAGAGGCCTCTAATACAACACAAAATAAAGTCCCTCAAAATTCTACACAAAAATCAAACTTTGCAATTTATTAGCACCATGGTTTGGGTTATTGTTTTATGGTGTTTATGTGCTGGGAGCAAGGTATGGAAAAAACAACAAAAAAACAACATTCAAACACTCCCCCCCCCAAAAAAAAAACAAAAAACCAAAACCAAAACAAAAAACAGAAAAACCCACAAAACAAAAAAGCACAACAAAACAAACCAAAACCACAAACAACCAAAGAAAAAACCCACAAAAAACACACTTTACTTTCTCTGAAAGCTGTTGGATAGTTAAGAACAGGATCCAAGAAACATCCACACTTCAGCACAAACCATAGGAAGCTTAAACAGGGGAAGTTTAGATTGGATGTAAGGAGGAAATTGTTTCCTGTTAGGGTGGTGAGGCACTGGAATAGGTTGTCCAGAGAGGTTGTGAATGCTTCATCCCTAGCAGTGTTCAAGGCCAGGCTGGATGAGGCCTTGGGTAATACGGTTTAGACCGAGGTGTCCCTGCCCATGGCAGGGGGTTGGAGCTTGATGATCTTGAGGTCCTTTTCAACCCTAACTATTCTATGATTCTATTCTATAAGCACATCAGTAAGCCACAAATCCCTTCCTCACCGCTATTCTTCCAGCTTTAACTGCAATAACTAAACTGCATCTGTCTGGGATTTGCATCTCTGAACTTCTGCTTACAGTGCAATGTTTATGTCAGTTACTTCCAAAATACAAGCAGGAAACAGCTGCCACCGCATCCTTTTACCCTCTTAGTCATTAGCCAAACAGGTACCACTTTGCTAAAATACGGAAATCTGTTCTTGCAACTGGCTGCACTATACTAAAGACCAACCAACAACACAAATAAGAAAATCGAAATTTTTTATTTTTAAAAATTGTAGTACGGGGAGGAGGGAAAAGCACAGTAAGGTCTGAAAGCACTTTCACAAGGAGCTTCACTATGTACAGGTCATTTCTGGCCGTAGCTTACTAGCATAAAAGGGAAGAGAGTGAATAATGTTTCTAGTTTGTTTTTTATCCAGCCAAAACACTGCTCATTGAGTTGAGTTAGCTGAATTTCACTAAGATCACACAGCAAAGTTAAAAGGAGATTTATCCACTGAAACACATCTCCAGAAGGAACAGACACAAAGACTTAACTTCCAACAGAAAAAGCCTACCCTGCAGGCACATAATTAGCTACAAAAATGGACAAGGTATATCTTAAGACTTCACCATCCTTTAACAGGAGGGAAGAGCTAACTGTACATAGATATTTTGGGTTAAATCTACAGAAAAGCATAAAGGTGGTATAGCACATCCCTCTTAGAAGCCTTCCAAAGTACCTTGCAGTAGGAAAAGGGGACTGACTGCAGACTGCAGAGCCAATTAGCATAGTGCCACTGAATCCAAGCACACGCATTTCATAAATAGATATTCTGCAGATCTATGAGCATCAGAATATACCCCGTGCTATGAACACTTGCAACACTGTCATATTTTGACTTTCTGGCAAGGGAAAAGTTTGAGCTTTTATAATGACACTCACAAAAGGCAATAAACTATGCAAGAATTTTTACCCTGCAGGAAATGTAAGAATCAGAAGAAGGAAAGTAAAGTCTTATCTTCCTGTTTTCAAATCTTTCCTGCTTAATATAAAGGCCTGAATCCAGGTCTGCCAGTTAAAAAACAAGGAAAAAATTAAAACTCACAAACACAACTCCCTCTTCCTCCTGCCCCCCCAGGCTGCTCTGCTTCCTTAGAACAATACCGCTTTGGCAACCCACCTCCTGCACCTCTGGTGAAACCCTTCAGCTCTGACACTGACTGAACTGGCTGTAAAAGCCCAGGCTGATACCATTCCCACCTAATACCCAGCCGCCAGGGTTCAAAACATTCTCCTGGGGGCGTGGGGAGTAAGAATTCAAATTCCTGGTTTATCTCAAGCAAGCAGAAGGGTTTAGATCAAGGAAAATGCTTAACTGGCAACTCATTCCCAATAGACCAGGGTCCTCAGAATTTCCACATTAGCAGGATAGTAGGATAGGTGGTTGCACAGCCTCCTAGACTGGGTAGTTACCAAAAATTTACTACTAAAATTGAATTTGGGGTCTGGCCACCCCAAAAGGTGCAGTTCTGTTCAGCTGACCTGTATGGCAGAAGAGGTGAAAATGGAAGTGTGTGTATTTCATATGTGGGTGACACAAGGCTGTTCAGTATCATAAAGGACAAGACTAGAAATCAAAGGGTTTCTGATGAATTTGAGAAAGTTTAAAAGATTGCATTTCAGTAAGAACAAATTTAAATTAAAAATGCAAATTTTCCCTGGCACGTTACAATGCAGTGAACTCAAAGCTGGAAATGGTTCTCCTGAACAAAAGGTCTAGGTTACACTCCAAATGAATTATTATTTTTTTTGTTTGGTTTCCAACTTTTTCTTTACATTTCTTAATACCACTAATGCAGTGCCAAAAATGAGTTAAATTCCCATTTGACAGCGATGTGTATTTTGTGCACAGCTGACTCATTCAGGCAAAGATAAGAGGCCAGAAGTTTGGACTGAAGCTGGAAGCTTAGGGATGGGGCTTGTAAGGCACCAGAAGTGAACTGTGAGGCCTGCTAGAAGCAACTAGGAGGGAAGCACCAAATTCAGTTGAAAGTTTCACCCTCAGTACAGACTCAGAGCACGACTACAAGCTTGAGGAAAAGAAGAAAACATGCTGCTTATGGCCTAACCACCTGAACAGCCCTCCTCCCACCTGTTGTCTCAGAGCACCCACTCTTTATAAGGGCACCACAAATAGGTAACAGAAAAGAGAACCACTTACTGGGTTCTCTTCCATATGCAATCTTGGCTATATGCTGGTTATTATATGTAACAAAGACCTCACAATATATCCAAGTGATGGACTTAGGGCTTCAGAGAAAATGGCACAAGAGATGTGTAACTGCCACCTTCCCCAGTTTTCTAAACACATCTTCAAGCACAGTGAAAAAAAAAACCCAGCACTTGAACTTTGTAGATTACTTGCTAGCATGTCCTAGGATGCCGTATTCTGGGGCAAACGTCACTGGAACTCATGCAAAATCCAAAATCTAGAGCAACTCAGCATAGACATTACTTGTAACAGAAAGAAGGAAAACTCCAGTATTACAACAGTTTTGTTTTCTGACTGTAGATGTTACATTAGATAGAAGGAAACCAAATGACGCATAGAAAGAGCCTCAATTAGTAAGGTTAACAGAAGCCAAATAGGTTGAAATTGGGAAAATAAGCACATTATTTATATATCAATTACTACTTGCTCCCCATTTCAACAAAAGGAAATAAAATTTTCTCATCCTTCCTATAATCCAGAGGCCTCCTCCTGCCCCAGCATAATTAGTGATAAATTTCACCACAGCTCTCCATAAGCAATCAAAAAGGCTACCTAATTAAAAAAGTAATTAGTTTACACAGATAGATGTGAGTGGGTAGATTCATTTATGAAAACAAAATGAAATTCCTCTGGATGCTTTTAGTGACTTGGCTTCCTGCTGGTTTACAGTTTCTACACACTTCCAAGGGAGTGAGTTAAAAATAATAAAAGACAATCCATTTGCAAATGAAGATGGTATGTTTCACAACTAATTGATCAGACATGTCAATTGTACAATCTGTCCTCTGTTTTCAACACACAAGATGAACTTCATATTTCTGCATAAAAATCAATGCCTCCACAAAAGAATTAACATGTTATGTTTCATTCTCTTGGATCGTTTACAAAATACCTGCTGCCCTCATCTAGGCACCAAGCTGAACCAATGCTGAACCTGGAGGAAGAAGGCCTTAGCGCTATCACCCAGCACACCACAGGATCAGTAAGAAGCTAGAACAGCTCTTGATAGCAGACCAGACCAAGGGCTCTTTCCTCTAGTCATGCTGCTGTCAGCAGAAGCCAGGGGAAACACCTTAGGCAGGAATGCAGCTATGTAAGTATGAAGATCAACCCACACATTCCTATGTGCCAACTCCTGCAATTTCCTCAAATGCAGGGGGCAGTATTCTAACCCTCTTGAGCTGGGGTATAGGTGGGGAACACAAAAGCCAGTAGCCAGCACTCATGGGAACTCAAGAACTCTAACCAGCACAAGAGAGCAAGCTACCCTCTGAACAGTGTGGGTGGGGAAAAAATGAAACAGCAACACACAAAAAAAAAAAACAACGAATAAACCAAAATAAACAAAACCATTACTCCTAGTTGAGCAAGCTAAAGGGTTGTAAACTTACATTTTCATACTCCTCTAAATTAAGAAGTTATACATGAAACTGAAGTTTTTAACAGTGATATCAGATACAACTAGCTATACTGAATTATTTAACCAATTTGTTTTTAAACGCTCTTATTTTGCCTGCCTTCACTGTTTTTTGAGTGCTACCCCCTAATTTCAGGAATATTGAGTCAATTGGAAATTTCTGGCTAATGTGAACTTCTGAGAACACTGAAGACATCTGAAATTCCACACGTACCCTCAGGCACAGTAAATGGAGCTAGTGGGGAAAAAAGAAGCTTTTGGAGTGATCAAAATTAAGCAATTTTCACAGCAAAGCTAGCAAACCTCAGATTACTTAGTCAAACTAATTTTAAATCAGTAATTATCAATATTATGTACATACTGTTCAGCAGCTTACATAAAGTCAGATGGTGAACCTGGTCCATTTCTGAATATTACTGAGCTTTTACAGAGACAGCATCTAAACAGCCATCACATTAGGTCCTCACTGCCTTGGGGGCTGTACAAATAAAGGAGAACAATACTTCAAGGAAGTTGATGGTTTACAGTCTCAAATGATCATGTGAACTCAGGAACAAGCCATGCAAAAACTTTAAAAAGAAAAGGTAACCAAGAGTCTCAGCTAGGAGGAAAAAGTCGTGGCCACACGACCAGGCTACTACACTCAAACACACAATCTGCGGAACTTCTTGACGGTTTTAAACATGGATGTTAATTATTCCAGGATATTTTAAGTATGAATTATGTTACATTACAGGCAATTAATACTGCTAACCAAGCAAAAATAAGTATTTTCTTACAAGAGAAAAATCACACACATTGCAAGGTTAAGACATTAAAAGGTATTTTTAATCTCTAGCTGGTTTTTAAAAGTCATCTATGCTAATGCTCAGGTTGTCAATGGTGGTAAACCTGACTGAAGTGCCTAGGTAGACAGGGTAGGATGAAGAAGAATAAAAGCTGGAGAGACTATTGCCAGGTAGTTAGACTAACTCGGGATGCGCAAGAATTGGGTTCCAGGCAGAGAATTAATCTAAATGCCTATGCCAAGCCAAAGAGAGAATCACGCCTTACCTCCTGAAATCCAGCAGCTGCCCAAAAGCACATCTACTGTGCTAAAAATGGAAATATGGCAAGATGATCACAAAGGACAGCATGCTTTGGAGTCCAGAGTAAAGACCTTATAAAAATGTCACAAGACTACTTTTTGAGCTAATTCAGGTAAGTTCTACCAACACTTACATACAAACCAGCCTTCTTTGAGCTCTTATTCCCACTAGGAATCTCAATAAGCAGTCCAAGGAACCTGCTGCTGTTTTCAAACACTGAGTTCAAAAAGGATCACACTTATCCTGACTGCATTGAGCTATCTTATCTCTGCCTCCCTAATTCTCTCCCTGCAGAGCAGAAGGATGGCATACTCTGAAGACAGTGTAGAAGAACAGTGACAGCTGGGAGCCATTCAGAGTGAAAGCCATGTGCAGGAGGTTTCCTTCCCCATCATGTCACCATCCCCTGCACAAGGCTCTCTCTCCTGCAACCCTTCACTGCTTCATTAGCTGTAAATGACACGGCCTAGGAAGAAAGCAAAACTTTATTAGCATTCAGAGAGGCCAGCATTGCATACAGAGACTTGATCTGCTGATTACCAGCAATCAAGCCCCACACTGTGTTCTGGCTCCCTCCCCAGTTAGAACATCCCAACACATGACTTTCTCTCTAGTTCCTCACCCTCAAAAGAGTAGAAATGATTAACACCACCATCCTTACCACCCCTGACTCCAACACTAAAAAAGGAAACCCAGAAATTCCAGCTGAAAACCACTCTCACCCAGCCCATTCAAATATGGAAAGGGGGAGAGTTGAAGGACTCACTGATCCCAAAAATCTCTT